>NW_019662487.1:0-285 GCF_002806865.2 Cucurbita pepo subsp. pepo
ATTTGGCACTAAAGACTTGGGAACTTTCATCATCGAGGTTTGCTTCATATACAGTCAAAGAAATTGGCAGGACTCGCTGACATTGTTGATGACATGCCTCTTTGCCATGCTTCTAATTTTAGGAAGCAACATAGGCAACCCTTTCCTAAACGGTTATGGAGAGCCTCGAAAAAATAACAGCTGGTTCANAGGAAGCAACATAGGCAACCCTTTCCTAAACGGTTATGGAGAGCCTCGAAAAAATAACAGCTGGTTCATACTGATCTTTGTGGTCCTCAGCGAACA
>NW_019662488.1:0-285 GCF_002806865.2 Cucurbita pepo subsp. pepo
TTTTTTTCTTTTTAATTCTAACTCTTTTAAGCAGTTCAATTGTACCTCCCTATCTCATTTTTGAAGCAATTTAAATCTAACTCATTTAATCAGTTTCTTCATTATTTTAAGCAATTTAAATCAAATAAGTTTCTTCAAGGAGTTTAATTCTAGAATTCTTTTAAGTAGTTTCTTACCAGGAGTTTAATTCTACTTCCGTATCTAAATCTAACTCTTTTAATCCGTTTCTTCAATGAGTTTANTAGTTTAATTCTTTTAATAGTTTCTTACAAATAGTTTAATTCT
>NW_019662489.1:0-285 GCF_002806865.2 Cucurbita pepo subsp. pepo
AATAACCACATTACCTTTCCAGCAATTATGGAGAAAACTGAATGGTTCTCACCCAGCAACTGGTATTGCAAAATTTCCACAATTCATCATCACCCAGCATTCCCATCACTATCCAGCCGTTTGAAGGATCTGCTGTTTGCTTTTTTACTTGTATCGATTACATCTGGCTTGGCACGATCAAGTGCCTACACGACAACAGTTTTNAAACTTTACTATAACTCAACTAGTCAAAGCATTATATTTTGCCAAAAAAATGTTGGATGTTCAAGTGAACACCCTCGCACA
>NW_019662490.1:0-285 GCF_002806865.2 Cucurbita pepo subsp. pepo
TGCGGCTCAGCCCACGAATAGAAGCCTAGTGGCCTACCTGCGGCTGACAACTAATGAGCAAACCCAAACTGACCTTCGACACTCGCCCTGACCTGGAGCGCCCTTCGACCCGCCACGTGGCACCCACCAGTGCGAGCAGCCCTTCGTCTCATCTCGGCTTGGTAGCGCGACGGCAGTTCGGACGGCTTCCGGCGGCAACTCCTAGCGTATTCGGCTAAGCTTTCAATTTTTGACCCGNTAAACATATTTTCAGCCTCAATTAAGATAATTGATGTCATTTTAGAG
>NW_019662491.1:0-285 GCF_002806865.2 Cucurbita pepo subsp. pepo
TATACAAGCATGTACCAACATGAAGGTAGGTTAAGAGGAACGCCTAAAGAGAGCTCGTACATTGTTAAGAGTGCACCAATGGTACACCAAGTTCTTGAAGCGCAAGTTTTTGGCTGTAGGAAGAGGCCTTTCTAGGTCGCGAGGCACCGAGTAAGGGTATCAAGTATACCATGCAACAAACATNAACATGTTCAGAGGCGTATTGCCTTGAAGAGTATCAAGTACACATGTCACATACATGCTTAGAGGCATGACACATTTTAGAAGAAAAGTGTCTTGAAGATT
>NW_019662492.1:0-285 GCF_002806865.2 Cucurbita pepo subsp. pepo
GGTAGGTAAGCCAAGGGCATGGGTGAGTGAACTCGATGTTATAAGGCGGCTGCCGTATAAGTAGAGCCTTTCAAAGAATTTTTGAAGTTACCGGGCATCCACGTAGGACCTGTTGCGAAGTCTTCCAAACCAACCATAAAAAAAAGGCAAACAAACAGTGCAGCTCCTACTCCTAAAAGGCAAGCAAAGGGAATATCGCGATTGTTGCAATCAGAGAAGCCTACCCCGACTGTGCANCTTTTTAATGTGGCAACCTCGATCTAGAAATCTTCCATCTCTATGGCG
>NW_019662493.1:0-285 GCF_002806865.2 Cucurbita pepo subsp. pepo
GTTGACCCGGATCCGTGGATCTCGTCTTTCTTACCCGACTTCGGCCGATTTTCCCGCGGCGTTTCTGTTGCCGATTTCGGTCATCTTCCTTCCCTTTTCCTCTTTGTTCGTCGTCCTTCTTTCCTTTTTGGGAGTTTTGCGGCCTAAAAGCTCCTAAAAGCCATAGATCTAAGAATCGATTAAGAAACCTAATTTTCCGACCTCGGTTACCGNAATAACACAAAACGCACCCTGAGTTATTGTACTTTCGTTAGGGATCCCTCTTATGGTGGTAACAGGTCGTTT
>NW_019662494.1:0-285 GCF_002806865.2 Cucurbita pepo subsp. pepo
AATCAATCAGAGAGATCAGAGCAAATTAATTGAATATCCTTTTGACTGACCTTATTGACTTTGGATAACCAACTGTAACAGAAGGCGAAATATAGTCAATCAAAGGGGAAGGGGAATGAAGGAGACAGCCAGGCCAGAGTTCAGTTCTTCAGTAGTTCATTAGTT
This sequence comes from Cucurbita pepo subsp. pepo, assembly GCF_002806865.2. NCBI lineage: Eukaryota > Viridiplantae > Streptophyta > Magnoliopsida > Cucurbitales > Cucurbitaceae > Cucurbita > Cucurbita pepo. The sequence continues at coordinate 166 of NW_019662494.1, forward strand.
TACCAGTGTTAGAATAATAAATAGGGACAAGCAAGAAAAGAGAAAGAGCNATAATAAATAGGGACAAGCAAGAAAAGAGAGAGCTGTTCAAGAAAGATAAGGGGAAGGTAAGGTAATATC
>NW_019662495.1:0-285 GCF_002806865.2 Cucurbita pepo subsp. pepo
CCTTCTCTTCTAAGTAACTAACTAACAATAAGAAGAAGAATGAAGGGGAATCTCAGTTAAAGACAATCATTCATGGAAAGAAGAGAGAAGATACTGGAAGTGAATATTGGTATTGGTTCAGGTTACAACAGAGTATGAAAGAGACTCTTTCTTTCGTCTTGGCTTACAGTTAGTGCCAAGGAGTAAAAGACTCTACAAAGAGGTATAGGAGTACTTGTTCGGGATCAGAGAAAGAAGGCAANCCGAGTTAAGGTAAGGAGAATTCATCTATCTTTACGGTCAGTC
>NW_019662496.1:0-285 GCF_002806865.2 Cucurbita pepo subsp. pepo
TTTTCGCATATGTTATTAAAGGCATGCACGTAATGACGTCCCTGATCTAGGTAAGAAAATTAGGGCATTACACTATTACTTATAGGGCCTGCCTCGAACCAGACCAGTCCTCCATCATTTAAGGTAAAACTAATTATAGGGCCTGCCTTAAACCACATACTTATTTTTTTTTAACAAATTTAGGTAGTTTGAATTGGTTATTTTTGTGTTGGTATATAAAGAGAGTTTGAGNGCATTCAAATCGATTGTTATTTCTAAGAAGTTTGGGAACTTGAACCAAAAGAA
>NW_019662497.1:0-285 GCF_002806865.2 Cucurbita pepo subsp. pepo
CGCACAAAGTATGATGATAAGGGTGTTCATGGGGAGAATGATGCTAAGGGGTTCCGCTGACCTTCGGACGTCTCTACAGATTAGCTTGACCAGAGAGGGTCTAGGGGTTGTGCGAGCCTCCTGAGGATTCACACTCCGCACGTGTGGGTCATGTGTAGAGAAGTACTACACATCCATAGTAGTCTGAGATTGGAGGTCACCCCTAAAGAGAGTGATAGGNTCCTGAGGATTCACACTCCGCACGTGTGGGTCATGTGTAGAGAAGTACTACACATCCATAGTAGT
>NW_019662498.1:0-285 GCF_002806865.2 Cucurbita pepo subsp. pepo
CCCGAACAAAGAAAAATAGATTAAAGAAATTAGAGAGAGTGTGTTTGCCATTGTGCGAAGGTAGAAGTGACAAGTACAGGTTTTGACGTAACAAAGCCAAAAACATAAACAATTGAAGTTTGAGGTGATAATATTATTGAAATGTGAACTTGGCTTTTATAGCCTTACAAATAACCCTACATAGAAACGTTTCTATCCACAAATCTTGGAAATGGAAACAAATCNTCGGGTAAATAAATCTGACAAATATTTAAACTAAATTCCTAAAAATACTCTTAACTCTTT
>NW_019662499.1:0-285 GCF_002806865.2 Cucurbita pepo subsp. pepo
ACTTAAAAGCAATGATATATAAATTAGAAATTTATTTAAAAGTTTAATTTTAAAATATATAAAATATAATTAAATTGAGTTTAATTATAAGTTGATGGGACAAAGTCACTATTATAAAAGTAATCTAATCAGTAAAATTTAAAGATTAAACCAAACTTTGACCGAGTCAGAGGTGAAGTTNGACTTTTAATATATTAATTAGATCCTCATCCACGATGCTCGTGTGGAAGGAAAAAACAAAAAAAAAAGGCAAATAACGGGATTTCTTGAGAATAAAGTGAGGTG
>NW_019662500.1:0-285 GCF_002806865.2 Cucurbita pepo subsp. pepo
GCGACGCCGGCCCGGCTCTTGGATCGGCTCACGGCCAGGTCAGGGGAGCACATTTAGCTCGTCGAGATGAAGGCTCGCAACCAGAACGAGATGAAGAAGAGCCTCACATGGTGGGACCTTATGTGGTTCGGTATCGGCGCTGTCATCGGCGCCGGAATATTCGTCCTCACCGGTCTTGANACTGTCGTCTTGTCTTATGTCGTCTCCGGTGTCCTCGCCATGCTTTCAGTCTTCTGTTACACTAAATTTTCCGTGGAGATCCCAGCAGCTGGTACATGCCTTTTT
>NW_019662501.1:0-285 GCF_002806865.2 Cucurbita pepo subsp. pepo
ACGGATTGAACGAGGTAAAGCTATTTTACGGTCTCTTCTCTAGTGGATCCTTACTTAATTCTTTCTTATTGTTATTGTGAGTTATTCTATCACAGTAAACTCATTCACCTGTCGGTTGAACAGCTTCGCTCATTCACTACTTCACGAACCAGGTAACCTAGGTAAGCTGGATGAAAGGTCAAGCTCATTGACCGTAACCTTCTTGCTTTCTTTCACTCATTCACCTTTTCCTNTCTCCTCTCCTTTTTCTTTTCCTATTTATTCACTATAAAAGAAGAAGAAAGA
>NW_019662502.1:0-285 GCF_002806865.2 Cucurbita pepo subsp. pepo
GGTTGATGTCCAGAAGTTATCATTAATGAAAGTTCGATTCTATCCTTTGAAATCAAAGCCAACCTAGGTGAGCTCATGAGATCAGTTTCCAGTTTGAACTCTATCAAATTATTTTTCTAATTTACATGGGTCCATTGTTAAAAGTTTTGAAATGTTATATATCTATAATTATGTTTTTATTAAAAATCTTATTTTATATGGTTTCTCTGGTATAAAAAAGTTGATAGAGTTATTCAANCAAGTAATTTTGTGCTTTCCTGTTCTCTATATTTGCTTTTTTTTTTT
>NW_019662503.1:0-285 GCF_002806865.2 Cucurbita pepo subsp. pepo
GGATGACCCTTATCAAGTCCTTGAAAGAATTAATAACAATGGATATAAAATGATCTTCCAAGAGAATTTTCAGCACATTCTACTTTAAATGTTGCTGACTTGAGTCCTTTTGATGTAGGTGATAATTTTCTGATTCGAGGACGAATTCTTTTGAAGAGGTGGAAGATGATAAGGATCACGGTGTTCCAAATGTTCCAACTGGACCTATTACATGATCCAAGGCCAAGAANTCTTTTGAAGAGGTGGAAGATGATAAGGATCACGGTGTTCCAAATGTTCCAACTG
>NW_019662504.1:0-285 GCF_002806865.2 Cucurbita pepo subsp. pepo
TTCATCAACTTGAATTAAAATTTCTTCGATCTTTCCTTCGGAAGAAGTGATGGACCTATCACCTTGTTGAATGGTGACTGTAGTTGATCTAGGCTCTCCAATCTCTAACTTCTTGTAAATGGATAGAGGCATTAAGTTGATGCTTGCCCCCGATGTTACATAATGCTCTACCTAGCTCCTTTTCTCCAATTGTTGCGGGAATGGTGAACGAGCTTGGGTCTTTTTCTTTTAGTGGGANGATGTTACATAATGCTCTACCTAGCTCCTTTTCTCCAATTGTTGCGG
>NW_019662505.1:0-285 GCF_002806865.2 Cucurbita pepo subsp. pepo
TATTTTCTTTTTCTTTCTTTCTTTCCCGGGTCGTTACATAAGCCAATGTACGGTTGACAAGCTCGGAACCCCGCCTAAGTCGGAGATGGGATATTTTTAGGAGTTTAGCATTGGACTGTTTTAAGTTACAGTAGTATTGCTTTATTTAGATTCATTTTTAAATTCATTTAGCTTTATTTAGATTCATTTTTAAATTGTGGAGATGGTTAANTAAATTGTGGAGATGGTTAACTCTTTACTAGTCTGTACATCTACGTATCATGAATACATGATCCTAAGATGAAT
>NW_019662506.1:0-285 GCF_002806865.2 Cucurbita pepo subsp. pepo
AATAGGGACAAGTTCAGTAGTTCATGAGTTTACCTCGTTCTTGAATAGTGAAAGAATCATCCTCCCTTAATATGCTTTACCGACTGTAAAGGAAAAAGAGTGAAAGAAATAGGATCAGTAGCGACGAAGCCACGAGACCGAGTGGAGAGGAGAAGGGGGCAGCTTTACCGACAGGGGCAGGCAATGGGTGAAACCGACAGACAGNATTTACAGGTAAGGGAATCTCATATAAGTAGCTCGACAATAAAGCAGCTAATGTTGAGTCTTTCCTCTCCAGTTCCGGAG
>NW_019662507.1:0-285 GCF_002806865.2 Cucurbita pepo subsp. pepo
TGTAGGCTCTTTTCGCATCCTTATCTTGGTGGGTAACCACGTCTTTCTCGGGTTTCTAAGAAGGGTGATCTAAGCTGCAACTCTCTTTTCTTTATCTTAGGAGGCTTGCCCATCTTAAGCAGTGTTCAGTGTCCTGAGGTGAGGTGCGACCTCATAAGNCCTAAGGGGATTGTATGACTGGATCTAAAAATGTGACTCTCTCTAAATGTCATCCATGGAGGTTAATTGACGACCCTCACACGGAACCATACATCAACTAAACGGGGTGCGACCCCCTGTGTGCCG
>NW_019662508.1:0-285 GCF_002806865.2 Cucurbita pepo subsp. pepo
TTGTGTGTGTTCTTCAGTCCAGGACTTTGGATTCTTTTTGAGCTTTTCAAAAAGTGACTTGCAAATGGGTCTGATATTTTGAACCAAAGAAGACACATAATTGAGACATCCCAAAAATCTTTGTAGTTGGGTTTTATCCGTAATTTGGTCCGAAAAGTTTGAGGCAAACTCAATGGATCTTTGAATGGGTTTAATGAGACCCAAATGAATTTCAAATCCAAGAAAACGGATCTTTGTNAAAACGTCTTTTGACTGTCGTAAAAAATGTTCGAAGATGCTTGAAAT
>NW_019662509.1:0-285 GCF_002806865.2 Cucurbita pepo subsp. pepo
ATAAAAATACTCTAAAGTTTCAATCATACAATTAAACTTCCCAACTGAGCTAAAAAATGCCAATAAATTCTAAATAAAATTAAAAATATATTTTATTAATAAGAGAAATATATATATATATATTAATATTATAGATTCATAATTTTTAGTCTATTATAAGATAAATAGATAAACATATCATTCATTTATGAGAAATTTTTTAAACATTAATAGTATCCACCAAAACTTATTCAATATANCTATCAACAAGCTCCTAGCTCCTATATAATATGGTGTCTTCTTGAG
>NW_019662510.1:0-285 GCF_002806865.2 Cucurbita pepo subsp. pepo
ACAGGATAGTAAAGAAAAGAGATGAATGAGACTGAACCTCTGAAACTCGTCTTCTTCCTTCACGGATATTACCTGACGAGAATGAAAGAATCTGAACCAGATATTCCAGGAGAGTACGGAAAAGCAAAGAGATAGTTCAACCAGAACCTTTATTTAGAGAATGTAAGAAAAGAAGAGGAAACCTCAAACCTGAACCTGAACNAAAACCTATACGGTCTCTTTTCTTTGATTCTGCTTGAAAGATGAAACTGAAAGAGAAAGAGAAGCTCATGAGCCTGCCCCTTT
>NW_019662511.1:0-285 GCF_002806865.2 Cucurbita pepo subsp. pepo
CTTTGTTGCCGACTCTAGAATTGATTTTATCTTTAATTTCCACTATTGTTCATCGTCTCTTTAAATTTGTCATTTATTTTCTTACTGTCATTTCCAACGTTCTTCATTATCTTTCTACTTTGTTCTTAGTATCCTGTTAAAGATCATATTTAGATCTTGAAAGAAAAAAAAAAANCATATTGTTCTTAATATATCCTTATCATAAGACCATTTGTACGTTTATTTGAAGATCAAATAAATTTCCATTCTCATTTTTTCCTAAAGCATATAAATCTAGAATTGTTG
>NW_019662512.1:0-285 GCF_002806865.2 Cucurbita pepo subsp. pepo
CTCACAGGCGAACGAAGCTCAGTCCGGAGTCAAAGGGAAGTTGTGAGGCTCACCCAGTAGGGAATATGGAAGATTTACAAGGAAGTGTGAAATGAAAGCTCCATCTATCAATTGAGGAATGAAGTTCAAAGACAGGTAGCTCCGGGAAGACAGAGGAATTCGAGAAGAAAGTACGGCCCGAGATTGTGTCAGTGAAGACCAAGCCCACCTCCTGGTTCTCACCCTTAAAGCCATCTACANCCAATGAAGACCAAGCCCACCTCCTGGTTCTCACCCTTAAAGCCA
>NW_019662513.1:0-285 GCF_002806865.2 Cucurbita pepo subsp. pepo
CGCATTGCAGACGTGCCACGTGGCACAACCAGAGGGCGACGTGTGTGCAGTGGTCTTAGGTCGAGGCACGGGTTATCGGATCGCTCGCAGGTTTAGGGTTGTTCGCCGGTGACAGGCCGGCCCAGGCTGAAGAAAAAGTGCAGGTGGGCTGGGCTAGGCGTGCCGCGTTGAACTGGGCTTGGAGGTCTCAGGTCAAGGCTGTCGGGTTGGGCCGTAACTGGGCTTACGCGTNTGTGTACTGAGTTGACCTAAGGTGATTGGGTTCGGTTCGGGTTGCGGGATCCG
>NW_019662514.1:0-285 GCF_002806865.2 Cucurbita pepo subsp. pepo
AATGTTACGACATTATTAAGAGTTGTGATACACGTTAAGAATGAGAAGCTCTAATGCCATGTTAAGAATAAGAAACCTAAGTGGGATTGAAAGTCTAACAAACATAAGTAGGATTGATTCATTAATATTCACGCTTAAATAGAATACAAACTACAAACTGAGAAAATATTATACTAACCAAATCTTGAAAATAAGATAAAATATNATTCACGCTTAAATAGAATACAAACTACAAACTGAGAAAATATTATACTAACCAAATCTTGAAAATAAGATAAAATATAC
>NW_019662515.1:0-285 GCF_002806865.2 Cucurbita pepo subsp. pepo
CATTGTTTCTAAATTTTTTCTTTTATTATTATTATTTACTTACTATTATTTTTTTTTTTTGGGTCGTTACATACATGCCTTTAAATAGGCCCAAAAGATATCCCTAACCTAATAAAGTTCAACCACCAACTACAAATCACTGCTAAATGTTATTAAATACAAATTGAAGAAAATAAGGCATTCATAAATTGTCTTAATTGGTAATTCAGCTACCAATGACAAGAATTCTAATAANTGACAAGAATTCTAATAACTTTCCAATGTCAGCCACTCCATTATTTTCTT
>NW_019662516.1:0-285 GCF_002806865.2 Cucurbita pepo subsp. pepo
TACTGAGATTCCGTGTTTTGACATCATGTGTCTTAAAAATGACACGTGTCGGAACAAAAATTCACACTTGGAGAATTTCGCGTACAACTTGTTCTCTCTCAAAATTTTAGAACTTTTTAAACGTGTTCTTGATCCATCTTTGAGTACACTAGGATGATTTGATGCTTCTNATTTTAGAACTTTTTAAACGTGTTCTTGATCCATCTTTGAGTACACTAGGATGATTTGATGCTTCTGCGGGACTATGATAACGCAGATAACTTTCTAAAGAAAGCATTCCGTAGT
>NW_019662517.1:0-285 GCF_002806865.2 Cucurbita pepo subsp. pepo
GACCACTTCCTTGACGTGCAACTGGGCCCATGGTCCACTCAGTAAGTGGCTTATCTGGAATAGAGTGGGCTGCTCCGGTTAATTTGTCTTCAATGGCCCAGATGATGTTGAAGTCCGTCGAGCCTTCGATAGGCCCGAGATGAAATCCATACTTATTTCCTCTCATCTCCATGCTGGAATATTCAGCGGTTGCAACAACCCTGCTGGTCATTGTCTCGGGACCCTTACATGCTGACAGGTNTCCTCTTCATTCCTAGCCACCAATACCTACACTTTAAATCCTGA
>NW_019662518.1:0-285 GCF_002806865.2 Cucurbita pepo subsp. pepo
CCGCGCCCTTCGATCTCGACGACGGAGCCGTCGCCAAATTTTACCGTCCTGCGAATCCCCGAGTCCAGCTCGTAGAACGCAGATCTAGCCCCGGTCATATGGTTTGTTGCCCCTGTGTCGAGGATCCATCGCCGGTGCTCGTGCTGCTCGCGTCCCTCTCGCCGATCAGAGTGAACACTCGCNCGTGCTGCTCGCGTCCCTCTCGCCATCAGAGTGAACACTCGCTCCTCCTCTAGTTGAATTTGCTCCCCAGCTGGTGCCGCCTTTGCTACGCCCAGCTGGAGC
>NW_019662519.1:0-285 GCF_002806865.2 Cucurbita pepo subsp. pepo
AACGTGATCTTTAGGAAGAAAATGAGAACAAAGTGAAAACTTGATGAATAATGGCGGAAACAACAGCAAGAAAATAAATGGACAGATTTAAAGAAAAGATAAACAATAGTAGAAATGAAAAGAAAATCAATTCTAGAGTCGACCACAAAGATGTAAACCTAGGCTCTGATACCAAACTGATAAGGCAACCCTAATCCTCAGCCCAACGTTCCAAGCTTTTGTTGAAGCAAGAACCTTTGAANAGAAAATCAATTCTAGAGTCGACCACAAAGATGTAAACCTAGG
>NW_019662520.1:0-285 GCF_002806865.2 Cucurbita pepo subsp. pepo
TAACCACTTGCTCGCCGGCCGCTCGGGCTCTGCGTTTCAAGATCGTTATCCTAACCGCCTCCTCTACTCCACCGGGAGCCTGGCCCCTTCTTCGATCTTATCTTGAGCTTTGCTCCTCGGCTCCCTACAGCTCCAGCCGCTGGCTGTAATAGCTTGCTTCTCGGGTGGCTCGCACCGCGGGTGGTTGGTTGGNTAGCGGTCGGCCTATGTTTCTGGGCGCACGCGTAAAGGCATGATTAGTTCAACAAATCTCACTGCACTGACCATAGTAAACTCCTTCTCGTT
>NW_019662521.1:0-285 GCF_002806865.2 Cucurbita pepo subsp. pepo
CAAATCAAATAAAGACAATTCATAGCATTCATTTTTTGATGGGTTTACAATGAGTAAGACCCTAGATTCCTATTTAACTCCCATTTTCAATGGATTCTCATTTTAGGTAAGATATCTAAAATCTAAATAATTGCAAAAGATAAAAGAAAAAGAGTTATGTTTTACGTGCGAGTATGGACCCACGAGTAGGTTTGCACACCCTTGGCCCCTTTACTTGTCGGGCGAGCATGCTCNACCTATTAGAAACGGTAGCTGTCACGGCAGCATTACGTAAAACATAGTGAA
>NW_019662522.1:0-285 GCF_002806865.2 Cucurbita pepo subsp. pepo
AGGCCATGGGAAGGAATGGAAGACAGACCCCTCTCTTGTTTACTTTTGACACTTGTGCTCAGTATGGTGGTATGCATATCTTAGAGTCATGAATTTGGAATTAAATATGTTTTTTTGTTGGTTTTTTTTTTTTTTTTNCATATCTTAGAGTCATGAATTTGGAATTAAATATGTTTTTTTGTTGGTTTTTTTTTTTTTTACTTTAATTAGGAATTATGTCTATTTCCTATAAAAATTAATTTCTATATTATACTTTTACATTTTTAATTCAAAATTAATGAGTTC
>NW_019662523.1:0-285 GCF_002806865.2 Cucurbita pepo subsp. pepo
TTTATTCTCCCTTGCTTAAAGTATTATTTTCCTTTTTCTCTTTCCTCGAAAATACTATTTTTTCTTTTCTTCTTGTTCTTTTGTTATGTTCATTCTTTTTTTCTCTTGATATAAGTGATCATTACATCCTTGGGGAGGTGTTGTAATAAAATAAAATAAAAGTTAATTTTGAATATAAACATGTCCTTTTATTTTTTAACTTTTAATTGGATCAAANTGATATAAGTGATCATTACATCCTTGGGGAGGTGTTGTAATAAAATAAAATAAAAGTTAATTTTGAAT
>NW_019662524.1:0-285 GCF_002806865.2 Cucurbita pepo subsp. pepo
TCGACCGAGAGGGAGAGGGGAAGGGGCGAAGCCGTGAAACCTTAAGGGGAGGTTTAGGAGAAAGAACCAAGCAGTGAGACGCTCATTCATCTTGAGTCTCATGAATAAGTAGTTGAGTCTGTGTTTACAGCTCAATCAAGGANACTTTACCTCGTTCAAGAAGGGAGAGGAAATTCAATCCTCAACTGCTTTCCTTTCCCTCGTTTACTGTAATAGAATCAATAGGTGAAGGAGATCAGCCCAATGTTTGAATAGTTCAACCAGAGTGAAAGAATCATCCTCCAG
>NW_019662525.1:0-285 GCF_002806865.2 Cucurbita pepo subsp. pepo
CCAAAGGCGAGGCTATCCTAGCAAAGTCATACACGAACCTTAAATAGTATCCCGCTAGTCCCAAGAAACTTCGTACCGATGTTACCGTAGTTGGGCGTTCTCACTTTGTGACCGCTTTGACTTTAGTGAGATCTACGGATACTCCGTCCTTTAACACTACGTGTCTTAGGAAAGAGACTTGTCATAACCAACATTTGCACTTTAAGAACTTGGCATACAACTTGTTCTCTCTTNGTGTTCTAGATCTGTTTTCGAGTACACTAGGATGTCATCAATGAGCACGAT
>NW_019662526.1:0-285 GCF_002806865.2 Cucurbita pepo subsp. pepo
GAACTCCTATGGAATTTATTTGCATGGGTCAATACTAAGCTTAACTCTTAAAAGGAGAAACTGCTGTTTCTAAAATAATTTGTAGATTTTATTAAGATGGTTAATGATGTGTTGAGCAAACTAATAGTTACTAAAAGGACTCTAGGAATAAGAGTTATTCTAGAATAATATTTAACAACTATAGGAACAAGAGTTATTCTAGTATAATAATTCATTGAGATTTTCTCGTTTAGTNGACTCTAGGAATAAGAGTTATTGTAGAATAATATTTAACAACTATAGGAA
>NW_019662527.1:0-285 GCF_002806865.2 Cucurbita pepo subsp. pepo
ATACTAGATGTTTTTTATAATTTTTGTGGGTAATGATCAGGTTTAGTAATTTAGAATAGAATGTCGAAAAACATAGTGTATAAAACAGTAAAATACTGCGTAAAATCGATAACCTAATTCGGAAATCCTAATCCGGGACGTTTGAAGAACGTGCTAAANCGTTTGAAGAACGTGCTAAAAATCGAATAATAGCTGACGTTTTACGAAATATTTTGGCGAATGATTAGGCTTCATGACTTAGAAGAGTATTTCGAAGAAAAGGAGTGTATAAAATAGTAAACGATT
>NW_019662528.1:0-285 GCF_002806865.2 Cucurbita pepo subsp. pepo
ACATTATTTTTTTTTAATTTTATTAATTTTAATTTCTTTTTGTTTAATTTTTTAATATTATTTTATTATTTTATTATTTTTAATTTTTTTAGTTTCTTTTATATATATATTTTATAAATACCTTAATATTTCGTATTATAATAAGCTAACATATAACTATTAATAAATTTTATATATATAATAATAGCAACATTATTATATCATAATTTATATTTTTTTTTTGTTATNATAATTTATATTTTTTTTTTGTTATTTTATTATTTTTAATTTCTTAGTTTCTTTTAT
>NW_019662529.1:0-285 GCF_002806865.2 Cucurbita pepo subsp. pepo
CAGAGCCCCTCTTTGTCAATGAATCTACAAGTGGGCATGTTTTGAAAAAAAGTTTTTGAAGGGATCGAATGTCTCACGTTATGCTATATTACTATGTCGTAGCAAAATTAGTAGATTTGTACTCAAAATAGAATGATTGTTCTTCAACTAGGTATACTTTTTTTTAGAACTAAAACTTCTATTTCACATTTGTTAAATTTTATTTTTCTCTTTCCAACNACTTACATATTAACTAACATTTTATTTGTCAAGAAAAAACATATTAGTTTGATGAAAAAAAAAAAA
>NW_019662530.1:0-285 GCF_002806865.2 Cucurbita pepo subsp. pepo
CAAATGTCTTAGCCAATTGTGACGGTCATGAATGCTCAAGGAGTGTCGCCCAAATGATCGGTAAACAATAACATTGCCCAAAATGGGTCATGCACCATAAACTCATGGGAAGACCGTTGATGGAATCGATGCAATCGACGCTCCCCTTGATGGGTTGCCAATCAAAGACCTGACGTTGGATGTTGACCCTTTTGAAGAAAGAGCCACACGATCGAACAGCTCGAAACGTCGCGGTANGACGTTGGATGTTGACCCTTTTGAAGAAAGAGCCACACGATCGAACAG
>NW_019662531.1:0-285 GCF_002806865.2 Cucurbita pepo subsp. pepo
TATAACCATTTTCATCTTAATTAAATTTTAAAAGATTTTCATGTAATAACAATCTTAGTCTTGTCATGTTTTAGAAGTAGTATTGTTATGTCATACTAACATGAATATATACCACAACTCATTGTTAATATATATTTATCCGCTTTGACTCATTATACATCGTCACCAATTTTACAATTTACTAGGGAGAGGTTTCCACACCCTTATAAATAAAATGTTTCGTTACTCCTTCAAAATGACANTTAAAAAAAACTATATTATATTTGTAAAAATTATTTTTCCAAC
>NW_019662532.1:0-285 GCF_002806865.2 Cucurbita pepo subsp. pepo
ATCAGAGCTAGGCGAAATTCACCACGATCTGTGAAGATGGAAAGTTCAAAGATTGGAATTGAGAAGTTCGATGGATCCGATTTCGGTTTCTGGAAGATGCGAATTTAAGATTATCTGTACTAGAAAGATCTTCACGAACCTCTGTTGGGGGTGAAGCCGGATACCATGACCACGGAACAGTGGAAGCTCAAGGATCGACAAGCCTTAGGGATGATCCGGTTGACGCTATCCAGAAACNAAAACATGGCGTTTAACATTATCAAGGAGAAGACAACGTCAGATCTA
>NW_019662533.1:0-285 GCF_002806865.2 Cucurbita pepo subsp. pepo
GTTGGAATTTGCAACCTTTTGATCAACATGGTACTTACAACCTTGGTGCAACTTCCACTATCAATTACAAGACTACAAGCAGTCCCCTTGACTAAACACCACGTGTGGAACAGGTTGTCTCTTTGATTATCAACGTCATTCTCCGTAACTTGAGTTGTAACGACCCAAAATTTTCTACTTAATTTAAGGTCGCTACTGTATNCAGGTTGTCTCTTTGATTATCAACGTCATTCTCCGTAACTTGAGTTGTAACGACCCAAAATTTTCTACTTAATTTAAGGTCGC
>NW_019662534.1:0-285 GCF_002806865.2 Cucurbita pepo subsp. pepo
AAGTGAATCTTTAATCGGGTGAAGCGCTTTGGCATAAGTGGGAATGAATTCGAAGAACGAAAGCAAGCTAATTTGAAGTAGGCTATCCAAGTAAGTGACCTTATTATCGTCATGATTATATTTGATGTTGACACGTGCCGGTAGTGTTCTGCACATGTCATAAACTTGATNTTGACACGTGCCGGTAGTGTTCTGCACATGTCATAAACTTGATATGTGTGAATTGTTTATGAATCAATATAACTATGGTATGTTATGTATGTGTTAAGATATATGAATGATTTG
>NW_019662535.1:0-285 GCF_002806865.2 Cucurbita pepo subsp. pepo
GTAACTAAGAGTTGGTCGTGGATGAGAGCGGACTTTGGAGTATGTATATGTTTTTAATCATTTTTTTCAAGTATGGACTAACCTCTGTTTTTAATCTAGTATGGACTAACCTCTGTTTTTAAAGTATGGACTTTGAAGTTTATCATTTTTTTTCAAGTATGGACTAACCTCTGTTTTTAATCTAGTATTTTTTGATCTTNGGACTAACCTCTGTTTTTAAAGTATGGACTTTGAAGTTTATCATTTTTTTTCAAGTATGGACTAACCTCTGTTTTTAATCTAGTA
>NW_019662536.1:0-285 GCF_002806865.2 Cucurbita pepo subsp. pepo
GGTAGTTGCACTTAATTTCGTAAACTGTAAGTTAATATAGAATTGCAAGATACACCAATTTCGTACTTTTATAATGGATTGACAAGAATGAAACTTAATCATCTGATATGAACCAAGAGACACCAATCATACAATATGCTTCAATGAAGATGTGAAGAAAATATTGTCCGAGATTCGAATCACTCCACAAGCAAGATTGATCATGTCGAGCTTGAATGATTCTACATGCAACCTAAANGTAAACAAGAGCACAAATGCTTCTTTTACTATATTTTCCAGGTCTAT
>NW_019662537.1:0-285 GCF_002806865.2 Cucurbita pepo subsp. pepo
TCAAACAGGGAAGGGAGTAACATCGATAATAGGAAAGAACCGGTAAAGTATTTTCAGAGTTTGTAGTATATGATGTAATTGTTATGTTACCCAACTATTGCTTAGATTTTGCATTTGTTCTAGGATTCAATAAAGTATTCTATGTATGGTTTTTGAAAGGAGCTATTTTGTTCTTGATTCTCAATCTTGTAAGTTTCTAAGGTTCATAATTTCATGAGGCATAAGTTATAACATGCNATGTATGGTTTTTGAAAGGAGCTATTTTGTTCTTGATTCTCAATCTTG
>NW_019662538.1:0-285 GCF_002806865.2 Cucurbita pepo subsp. pepo
GAAGGTTTGAAGTACGTGCTATAAAAACCGAGTAATAGAATTTAGTAAAAGAGTGCTTAAAATTGAAACAATTAGAGTGCTTAAAAGAAACGGAGTGTATAAAATAGTAAAAGAGTGCTTAAAATTGAAACAATCATTTGAAAACCCTAATCTCGAAGATTTGAAGTACGTGCTATACAAACCGAATAATATGCGACATTTTAAGAAATTTTTGTGGGGAATGATTAGGCTTCNCATTTGAAAACCCTAATCTCGAAGATTTGAAGTACGTGCTATACAAACCGA
>NW_019662539.1:0-285 GCF_002806865.2 Cucurbita pepo subsp. pepo
GGAGTGCTTCAAATCTAACCCTAATTCGGACTACCTAATCTAGGATGTTTGAAGTCCATGCTAAAAAAACTTTGTCGCGGTCGACGTTTTATAAAAGTTTTGTGGGGAATGATTACATTAGGCTCAATGATTTAGAATAGAATATCGAAGAAACGGAGTGCTTCAAATCAAACTCTAATTCGGAAACCCAATGCTCGGACGTTTGAAGTCCGTGCTAAAAAAACCGAGTCGCGGTCNCCCAATGCTCGGACGTTTGAAGTCCGTGCTAAAAAAACCGAGTCGCGG
>NW_019662540.1:0-284 GCF_002806865.2 Cucurbita pepo subsp. pepo
AATCAAGTTGACTCTCAGATTGTTGGGTATCCATTAAACCTGGTTGTGGTTCGGAACGTCGTAGGGACCCGCACATATTTGAGGTCACTTCATGATTGAAGATATCATCCCAAATTACTGTCTTGTTAATAAACTCTGTCATATTTCCATATGCAGAATCTCCATCTCCAAGCTGTATTGGTTGCATATTTACTTCACCATTATCATCATAAGCATTGACAGGTTGTTGGGTACAACTCCCTAGGGGCTTACAGATCGATTGTTCGTCTCTGTTTATCTGTGTT
>NW_019662541.1:0-284 GCF_002806865.2 Cucurbita pepo subsp. pepo
TGAGCGATGTATCAGCGGGGAAGATGAGCCCCGAAGGGGGTAGACATGAGGCGGTGTGCCAGCGAGAACGTTGGGCCCCAAAGGGGAATAGATTGTGAGATCCCACAACGAAACATTCTTCACAAGAGTGTAGAAACCTTTCTAGACGCGTTTTAAAATTTTCGTGGGGAATCCCGAAAGGAAAAGTCTAAAAAAAACAATATCTGTTAGTTTCGACTCGGAATCCAAAACCGAGGGATGTTCGTACAAATTTCTAACCTTTTGTTCTCAATGATTGGTCCATG
>NW_019662542.1:0-284 GCF_002806865.2 Cucurbita pepo subsp. pepo
AGGCACACGCCTTAACCACTCGGCCAAAGCGACTGTCATTTTCCAATATGAGTTTATTAATATACTCTTACAACGTTGATGATCGGCTCGAAACCTAAGTGTTCAAAGTCAAACAACAAAATTAGAAAGATCATTGCCTGAGAGATTCAAACTCTCAGCCGGAAAATCTCATTTACTTAGCAGGCACACACCTTAACCACTCGACCAAAGCCACTATTTTGATAACTAAAAGATATATTAATATAATCCAATTATAGATTTTTTTTTTTTTTTTTTTTTTTTTT
>NW_019662543.1:0-284 GCF_002806865.2 Cucurbita pepo subsp. pepo
AGGCCTACTAGTTCTGTTGGTTAGAGAGTCGTGTCTTTTAATCATTTACAATTCTATGTCTTGATTCCTCTCATTTCTCAATCTACGACCGTTCACTTACGCAAATTAGCCGTTTATGTCGTTCGTTACTAAAATTTGCTTTCTCAAGAAAGCCATAGTTTATGTGTAGTAGGCAAATGCAACGGTAGTAGAGCGAGGATCTGTAACATTTGGCAAGGCCTATTAGCTCAGTTGGTTAGAGTTTCGTGCTAATAACGCGAAGGTCGCAGGTTCGAAACCTGCAT
>NW_019662544.1:0-284 GCF_002806865.2 Cucurbita pepo subsp. pepo
ATCTTAAGGTATTGATTACCTAAATAATGAACTTATTTTGGTTGGGGTTTGGTGTTTAAATTAAACTAACCTAATTGCAACGTAATTTAAATTAGAATTAAAGGGAAATATTAAATAATTGGAGGAAAAAGGAAAGGAATAAATTAGTACAATATTATTATATTTTTCAAAATTTTGGTTTGGGTTTAAATAAATATTTTAATGGGGGAAAATGATTCTATTTTGTTTAAAAGTTTCCATTTTAGTTTTTTTCTTAGATAGGTATCTCTTCTATGTTCCTCCAC
>NW_019662547.1:0-284 GCF_002806865.2 Cucurbita pepo subsp. pepo
AATATAGCTTTTATTCATGACGTGACCCATCATAGCATGATGTATTATAACATGATCAAACATGCAAAATTTGGCTTAATTGTTTTATGCAAGGACCACGGGGCATGTGTCATCATACAAAAAAATACAATTCTTCAAACCAAATCGATAATGGAGTCATTTACTTGGTTGGCCTGAACCAAAATTAACGAATAATACTAAAGATGGTTTGAGATGCTTCTATCGTTCATTCTAACCTATATCACCCACAAGGTATCTTAATTTGAGCAATTTAGGGTTAAATT
>NW_019662548.1:0-284 GCF_002806865.2 Cucurbita pepo subsp. pepo
TATCTTGCTCCTTCACGCACTCTCCCTCCTTCTCTCTCTGTTTTATGTACTTTTTTCCCTTTTTTTCTCTCTTTTTTCTTTTGAATCTTCTGTGAAACTGAAGCAATCGAAGGGCGCCCATGATTTCCAGATTACCAACTTTCAAAATGGATTAACCTGGGTTTAAGGGGTTTTCATTGGTGGGTCCCCCTTCATTATGGACGCTACGATTATCCACGTGGATTAATATACGCCCTATTTCAATTTTCTTTTTCTTTTTCTTTTTTTTCCTTTTTCTTTTTTCT
>NW_019662549.1:0-284 GCF_002806865.2 Cucurbita pepo subsp. pepo
CTTTGGTTACAGTGAAAGAAGGGAAGGGAGAGTCCATTCATTAGCTGCAGCGGCTTTACCGGAGAGTCAGAAAGCAAGCAAGAAAGAAAGGAGAAGATCAAGAAGAGGATTGACTGACAGTGAACGAGAATGAATGTTGAGTGTTTACAGTTAAAGAATAGGGACAAGGGATTGAGTTAAGGAGTTTACTGTTCAAGAATCAATAGGGAGAAGATAGACAAAATTCATTTATGGTCTTTAAAGGATGATATGAACCACGACCAAGGAATTTCCATACCTCAAGG
>NW_019662551.1:0-284 GCF_002806865.2 Cucurbita pepo subsp. pepo
TTTTATTTTCCTCCAAAAATTGAATAATTATAAAATTTTAATTTTCTTATAATATCAACTTTTGTTTGAAGGGACCTAAAAAAGTTTGATTCTTAATCCCTTTTTCTCCTTCCTTTATCTATATCTACACTAAGCATAGTGTATGTGATGCAAAATCTTGGGGTGGCTGATGACGTGTCACATTTCGATCATCTCATCTTATGATATATTCGACCAAAAATTTTGACATTCCTAGCTACTATATGATCGGTCTTTTCAAATTGATTTATCTCACACGAAAATAA
>NW_019662552.1:0-284 GCF_002806865.2 Cucurbita pepo subsp. pepo
TGGAGTGGAAGGGTATTTATATATGGTCTAGATTTATTTCTAAAATATCTAGATATTTAAATCTTTTTAGAACATTCAAAACTTCTAGATAATAGACTCGTAAAATTATTGAGCTTGACCTTATTAGGCTAGTGATAATCTTTTAACATCCCCCCTCAACACTAACACTCATTCATTGTATCATATTGGTCATCCGTCCTCTATAATAGTTGCGTTGACGTACTTAGGATTTGACTTTTGGATTTTATTGGTCATTTGTCTTCTCTAATAGTTGCATTGACATA
>NW_019662554.1:0-284 GCF_002806865.2 Cucurbita pepo subsp. pepo
TTCATCTTCGTGTGTTATTGAGTTGGAATCTAAAGCCTCACGCCCAAGACTCGAATCCCAGTTCAAAATTAAAATTTGGTATCTGTGTGTCCTTGACAGTCACATAACGTAGAATTACTTCATGAAAAATACATTTAATTTTAGCGATCTTATGATTAAGTCATTGAAAAGAAAGGTACACATTGTTAGCATAGATAGTAACTTCCAATTCTTTTAAAACTTTTTAATCATCTTATCCTCAAGATCATTCTCATATTCGTATACTCATCTATTACTCAAGTGTC
>NW_019662555.1:0-284 GCF_002806865.2 Cucurbita pepo subsp. pepo
TATAAACTTTCAAAATCTTATTTTAAAAAAACTTAAAAGATCGATTAAATTTTTTTTTTAAGTACAAAAATACTTCTACAACTAGTAACTCATCCTGGGAATCACCGTTTTCTTTCTACTTTCTTTCTGGAATGCACATGTCACCTCAGAGATTAACCAGGACAGTTAGCCTCACTTAACCACTTACCTCGGCGTTTTGTACCCGGTTCTAATTCAGGAAAGGCTCTGATCTCTTTCCCATTCAAAAAATAGACATAAATTTTTAAAAATAATATCAATACCCT
>NW_019662556.1:0-284 GCF_002806865.2 Cucurbita pepo subsp. pepo
TGATGCAGTTCTTTATTGCAATCCTGAAAAATTGTCCATCAAGCTCTAGATGTAGATGCCATCTAGATTGTGTATAGGTGGAACGCAATCTTATTTATGATTGATCAAAGCAGCATTGTGGGTATAATAGATATAAATTGCTCTTAGAGTGAATGATTTAGTGCTGGTCTACTTTGGTATATTTTTGCTTCAAATGTGCTGATGGAAACTATGCACTTGGGTTACGAAAAAATGTATTATCAGATCCAGTTGCTATCCGTGTGCTTGTATCCCCCTTCCCTTTT
>NW_019662557.1:0-284 GCF_002806865.2 Cucurbita pepo subsp. pepo
CTTTCAATGAAATTGTTTCTTATCCCAAAAAAAAAAAAAAAGGCATAAAGCAATATAACTGTCCAACAAATGCACAGAATGAAAGTACATTTTCCATCACCAGACAAATATGGATTCTTCCAGATAAGAAACACTCGTAAAGAATTTACAACAGGGAGAAATAAAAAAATAGGTAAAAAAGAAAACAAACTTCCTTGCTTCTTCCCCGAACATCCTAATCACTAATTGTACTGTGTTCTCCTGAATAACTTTCAAGTCCCCATAGAGACTGCTTTTTGCCAAGC
>NW_019662558.1:0-284 GCF_002806865.2 Cucurbita pepo subsp. pepo
AAAAATTGAAACCTGCAACTTTGGCTATTCCAAGGCCAAGGCCAATGGTGGAATAGGTAAAAGACATGACAGCAGCCACTGAAGAGAGCCACCAAATCTGATCAAAATCAGGAATTTGAGACAAAATTATTTCCATTACTCCAAAAGACACCATGAATGGATTGCTTGACATATGACATGGATTCTTCCCTCCACTACTATGAAAGCAATTTGACCGTTTAACCGCCCTGCCAAAAACACAAATTATCAAACTCTCACTAACAAACCAATACCCTAATTATAAC
>NW_019662559.1:0-284 GCF_002806865.2 Cucurbita pepo subsp. pepo
AAAATAAAGGGAATTTTTGTTTTACTGTCGAAGCACCGTCAAAAAGGAGAAAAAAAGTAACTAATGAGAGAGGATACAACGTGGCGGGCATGATGACACGTGACGAACGGCACATCTTTTAATGGTCTTAGATAGCCCAGCCACGTCATCACCAATTTAAATCTCGTGCTTGTCAGACTTCCAAATTTATTCTAAAATAATCATAATTCAAATTTTAAGACAATAATAAAAAATAAAAATTTGGAATCTTAGAAAACTTGAGGTCTAAAATGAAAAAAAAAAAA
>NW_019662560.1:0-284 GCF_002806865.2 Cucurbita pepo subsp. pepo
AATTATAAAAAGTGTTTCTTTTAACTTTTTAAAAACTTCAACATTTCTAACTTTTTTTTACAAAATAAAAACACTCATCAATCAATTTCATATGCTTTACTGAGTGAGTGTTTGAATCAATAGGTGAAGAAGTAGTTCGGAACCGGCCATCATAGTCTATAATCATCAGACCTCTGGCCCTTGCAGGTCCCTTTTAGAGGCAAGCAGCGAGACGAAAAGAGGAAATCAGGTGTGAGGTCAGAGGTGAAATCAGGGAGAGGTGAATGAGCTTGACCTTTCAGCCA
>NW_019662561.1:0-284 GCF_002806865.2 Cucurbita pepo subsp. pepo
GAGGGTCGTTTATGAGTGTCGACCCGGTCTGTGTACTTTGGATCTTTTATATTTCGTTCGGAATAGTATCCCGAATCCTTTCTCCATTTGTAACAAACCTTTAACAACACATGTTCGCATTGCCTTTCAATTTGTTCTAGTTGAGGTGGTGTTTGATTTTAAATTGCATTATCTCAATATTTAATTTAATTTAACTTTTATTTTTATTTTGCTTTCTTTTTGTCATTTTCGTCACGGTTTGAAATTTGAAGCCTCGAAAATCACGTAACAAAAGACTCAATGAC
>NW_019662562.1:0-284 GCF_002806865.2 Cucurbita pepo subsp. pepo
AAAAAGTAAAATAAAGTTCAGAATGCCATTGATATGCATAAGCTATCCATCAAACTAGTTCTTCTAAATCACAGGATATTATACATCTTCAAACTTGGGCATGTTTTGATGCTTGGCCTCACCTGATGCTGAGGATGCTTTATTATTCTTACTAGGAGCGACCTCAAAAATCTTCTTTTGATGCTTTGATGCAAACTTACTAACAGCAACCTTAAAGGCCTCATCCCAAACAGTAGCAGCTAGGAGAAATTGGCAGACCATTTCTCACTATGTATCGTTTGCTT
>NW_019662563.1:0-284 GCF_002806865.2 Cucurbita pepo subsp. pepo
CCTTATACTTATCATAATTTCCTTAAAACAAGGTCAACTTCGCTTTAAAATGGTTGAAACTGCAAAAAAAATTGGGAAAAATACCCTTTAACGAGTCGAGAAGCTGGATTATGAGCCGCAAAAAGCAAAGCCAAGCTGATTGAGTTGGGTAAAGCGGAAGAAGTTTATGGCTGCAAGCGCGACACGTGGCGCAATGAGGCGTGGACGCATGTTTCAAGGCGATCGAGTTTGTTAAGTGTGGCGGTTACACAATCTAGATTTTTTAGAATGGTGTCTAACTTTCA
>NW_019662564.1:0-284 GCF_002806865.2 Cucurbita pepo subsp. pepo
TTTTTTTTTTCTTTTACCGAGCTGAGAAGCTGATTTTCGAGTTGCAGAGTTGAGTGAACCAAGTCAAGCTACTTAAGCCACTTAAGCTGAGGGTTCTTTTTGCCACAGTGTGACATGTGGTGCAATGGGGGATTGACGCGTGTGTAGGCCGAGTTGGGTCGAGGCACGTGTCGGAACTGTTGCAAGTCTGGGCTGACACGGGTATTGGGCAGCTGCGGTTACTTGGGCTGAAGTTGAATAGATTTGGGCCTCGGATATTCACCGTAGATGTTTGGTTTCGGACC
>NW_019662565.1:0-284 GCF_002806865.2 Cucurbita pepo subsp. pepo
ATATACAGGATGAATCCCCAGAATGAAGCTGCCAAAAAAGGTCTAGAGCGCTTAGAGAAACAAATGAAGGTTGCTTTCACCTTAAATTTTTTCATGATCTGAAACCTCTAAATGCTTTAAATTTCTCTTCAAAGCAATAAGTTGATGAACATTGCCTCATTCAAGCATGGTCTTGTCTTAGAAAAGTCCCTCACCATGTTTTTTTCTTTAGTGGGAAGTGGGCATTAGAACAGGAACAGCTCATTGAAATGCATTTCCTTTGAAACATTTTAATATTGCAGGGA
>NW_019662566.1:0-284 GCF_002806865.2 Cucurbita pepo subsp. pepo
TCTGCCAGGAGATTAGTGAACTAGACCCAAAGTCTGCCACTGGAGAAGCTCAAATGAAGAGGATCATTATTCACGGATTGCAACCAGAATGTAGAAGTTTCGTTATTTTGTACAAGGATGACCCGCTCAACCATCACTTATAGAGTTTGAAAATTTATTAGCCAGCCAAGAAGTCATGGTTAAACAAATGGGAGGCATTGCATTAAAGGTTGAAGAAGAAGTCGTCTACACAAGTGAAAGTCAGAGTAACAATAAGTCGTCTACTAAACGTTAATACAAAAATG
>NW_019662567.1:0-284 GCF_002806865.2 Cucurbita pepo subsp. pepo
AAAGGGGGGAGGGGGCCACCACAAGAAAGGAGCCAAAACAAAAAATGAGACTTACACAGGGTCATGAAATAGTAGGTTCTGAATTCTGATTCTTTTCTGAACAGTGTCGCTCCAGCAGCTTGAGACTTGATCACAGTGATGCTTATCCTTAAATAAGAAGGTGGAGTGACTTGTCTTGCATGGAGAGATAAGGACCAAAGTTCTCTACTGGGACCAGAAAGAACTGCAAACAAAGATAATCAAGGAAGAAGAGAAAGAAAAGAACAAGAAGATATTGGGATGAT
>NW_019662568.1:0-284 GCF_002806865.2 Cucurbita pepo subsp. pepo
TAGAATCCCTAAATCTCGTATAACCTAATTTAAACCCTAAAATTGAAAGAATCAAAAGAATTTCCTAAAATTGAAAGAATCAGAAGAATAGAGTAAGATATAATAACAGAATCACGATCAGAGGAGACCTCAATTTGGGACGAGAGTCTCAAAGCAATTGAGGCCATCGAGCTCCAGAGCGAATCTCGGCTTCATCGACGAGTTCTTGGACTTGGCTACGGCGTTAGCTTCATCCTTCTTTCCCGGCATCGACTTCACAGGAGCGGAAGAGGCAGAACCACCGC
>NW_019662569.1:0-284 GCF_002806865.2 Cucurbita pepo subsp. pepo
GAAGCACAAGATTTTCTTTTCATAGCAACTGAGCGGTACAAGTTCTGTGTTCTTCAATGGGATACCGAGAGTTCGGAGCTTATTACAAGGTTCAAGTACTTCTATAGTTGTTTTTCCCCATCCTCCCCCCTTTATTCTTCCTTTAATGTGATTGTATTTATTCTAGTTTTTGTAAATTAGTTTCATGTTTTTTTCATTATCTTCTTTTCATGCGAGTCCGTTTGTTTAAACTATAAAAAAACCTAAAGAGCATGTTGCTTTCCTATTTACATTTCTTTCATTTT
>NW_019662570.1:0-284 GCF_002806865.2 Cucurbita pepo subsp. pepo
GTTTTTGCACTTCCACATACATCCAAACTATAATCTCATCCAATATAAACGACCAATCATAGGATCGTAATATTCAAATTTATTCAAAACTACTTGACATGCATCCATTTCATACAAATTCGTTCCAAAAAATTTGTATTTTCAACGTCATTAAAATGGAACTCAAATAGTTAAATATAAGTGTATTTGAAATGAAACGGTCGATCGAAAATATTCAAATGAGTGTTGAAGAACGTTTGTTGGAGTATCTTTTCTGAATTATGGTACATGCTTTTTAAGCTAAC
>NW_019662571.1:0-284 GCF_002806865.2 Cucurbita pepo subsp. pepo
AAAAAAAAAAATAATAAAGTTGAAAAGCAAAAAGATAGTAATTCGTTTCATTTAGTTTAATTATTAATTTATTGAAAGTTAATCTCTCAAATTTACGGTATGATGAATTGCTTGAACAAATCTGTATCTGTACATGAAATAAATTTAGGAATTAGAGTAAAGAAAAGAAAATTAGAGACATTGAGTTGAAAGTAGAAAAATGACAACAGAAATGGTTCTTTTATGATCAGTTGATAAAAAATTAAAAAAAAAAAAAAAAGATGGTATAATT
The DNA here is from genome assembly GCF_002806865.2 of Cucurbita pepo subsp. pepo. NCBI lineage: Eukaryota > Viridiplantae > Streptophyta > Magnoliopsida > Cucurbitales > Cucurbitaceae > Cucurbita > Cucurbita pepo. Next base: position 272 of record NW_019662571.1, read on the forward strand.
GAAATAAAATGTA
>NW_019662572.1:0-284 GCF_002806865.2 Cucurbita pepo subsp. pepo
CAGCATATCTGATGTTTTGGCTAAGAAACACGATGCTATGGATACTACTAAAGAGATTATGGAATCTCTAAAAAGGATGTTTGGACAACCGTCCTTCTCCCTTAGACATGAAGTCATAAAATACATTTACAACTGCCATTTGAAAGAAGGGACCTCAGTTAGAGAACATGTCCTGGAAATGATGGTCCATTTCAAAGTGGCAGAAGAAAATGAAGCTATCATTGATAAGAAGTTTCAAGTCAGTTTTATCATGATGTCTCTTCCGAAGAGCTTCTTCCAGTTCC
>NW_019662573.1:0-284 GCF_002806865.2 Cucurbita pepo subsp. pepo
ACAACGTCCAACTTTCTCTAAATAGAAAATATAAATTCATTCGAAGAACTCGCGAGTAAAACCATGGGGTGCTAAGTCACCGACACGAACTCAAGGGAGATTAAAAATCATATATAGAGATCAAAAGCAAGGAACGTGCAAGATACCTCACGAGCAACACCGGCCTCAAATAGAGACTCGTCTGGACGTAAATCCAAAATCACAAGTACATCACCTAAAATGAAGTACAAGAAAAAAGTGAGATTTAAGACCCTTAGATGGTTAAATAACATTGATTTGTTAAA
>NW_019662574.1:0-284 GCF_002806865.2 Cucurbita pepo subsp. pepo
TCACTGTCCTCGTTGTGAATTAATAATTTTGACTTGTAGTTAGTCTTTACTCGATTTAGTGATGGTCGAGTGTTCGTTACTAACAGTGGAATATTTATAGGAGAAGTTATTAGTTGTAGAGCGTTTGAAGGAGAACTGCGATCTCTGAATTTGTCATAGCTTAAGTCAATTCGACACTCTATTTAGGTTGTTGTTAGAGCTCGACTCAAACATTTTTGATTTCTGTCCTTGTAGTATCAGCAAGTGGAACGTTTTCCTCTCATTGTCCTCGTTTCAAGGTATCG
>NW_019662575.1:0-284 GCF_002806865.2 Cucurbita pepo subsp. pepo
TCGTTTCTCAATGCTGAGATGGCAACAACTTTCCTACCTGTTCTCCACGGTGTCCAATTTCATAAACTTCCAATTCCAACCATGGAATTCTGCAAATTAAAAGAAAATAAAAAAATCAGGTGATTTTTTTTTTGAATTTTTAAAATTTAAAATAGTGTTTTAAAATGAAAATCCAATCCAAAATTCACGTTTTTCAAACCTAAATTGATTTTGAAATCCCAATTTTTCAAAAATAAAATCTAATTATTTATCATAAAATTCATTTTAAATATTGAATTTTAGAG
>NW_019662576.1:0-284 GCF_002806865.2 Cucurbita pepo subsp. pepo
ACCAATGGATATGTATTCTTTAATTATACCTCATACCAATGAAATCAAGACATGTTTGAAGCTATTTTTTTTGTGAAAAGTTTGTTCTCCATACACGGAGGAAATAATATAAATAATATTGTTAACAAAAATTTTACGTTTGTTTTAAGAACAGGAGATTTTAAGTTTGTTCTACGAACAGAACTCTTATTTTAAGTTTGTTCTAGGATTCTAAGTTTGTTCTAAGAATATAGATTTTAAGTTTGTTTTATGAATAGGGAATTTAAGTTCGTTCTAAGAACCCG
>NW_019662578.1:0-284 GCF_002806865.2 Cucurbita pepo subsp. pepo
TTTAGTTCAGTTTACTAGATGTGCAAATTATAATTAGTTCAAAATGTTTGGATTATAAGAGTTAAGGATGAAAAAAATAATAATTTTCTTGTTTCATGTTGTTTTCATCATCAAATTGTAGTTGTACAAGTGAAGAAGTAGACCAAAGAAGAGGGATGTTAATTCCAGAACTTAATATTCTTCAGACTGCAAGCATTTCCATCTTTAGCATGTCTGTTTCAAGTTATTTTCATTGTCAAATTATAGCTTGTACAAGTGAAACACTTATATCAAAGATTTCACAA
>NW_019662579.1:0-284 GCF_002806865.2 Cucurbita pepo subsp. pepo
CATAATGGAGGGCTATTTTGAAAAATTGAACCAAAAAAATCTTCTACTCCACAAGCTTTGATATTTAGTTGATGGAATTGAAATGCACATTCTTTTCTCTAACGCCCAACTACCCATTAAATTCTAAGCCACATATTTTACACATTACAGATATTACTTAAAAAACTTTTAAATAATGATTTTACCTCTTTCCCTTCAAATTTGAATTTTAAAAAACATAAAATCATTTTTCATCCTGCAAATATTTCTGGAAATTTGAAGGAAAAAAAAAAAAAAAAAAAAAA
>NW_019662580.1:0-284 GCF_002806865.2 Cucurbita pepo subsp. pepo
CATCTTCTCATATAAAAAAAATTATAGGGTCGTGCTAAAAAATGTTCTCCACTTCTTCTCATTTGCATGACTAAACATTAAAGAAACATATTAAACTTTTACTTCTCTATTTAAGCCAGGTCGGGCCGAGCGGAAGGTTCTATGAGTAGAGTGACATCTATAATTGACATGATATTCAAATTAGAGAGTACGGTGAATTGAAAGTTTAATATATTAATAGTATATAATCTTTTAATAGAACAGAATACATCGTTGTCAAATACTCCAAATAACTTCTTCCCATC
>NW_019662581.1:0-284 GCF_002806865.2 Cucurbita pepo subsp. pepo
AATAATTTGAACTCGATGCCAAAAATTTAGGTAGCCAAAAGTTAGTCATACTAATCTTAAACGCTTCCAAAGAATTGAAACTAGGAGGAAATGGTCCGAGTGTATGAGAGCCAAGTTAGATTAGCCAAAATGCTGGCTTTGAGCTATCAGAAAATGATTTCTTCGACTGGATTCGAACCGTTCAAGCGGGATGCTAAAATGATGTGAGGGACCTCCCTTTTACCGGGGAAGCAAACCCTTCACTTCTAAGTTTTAAGCGACGTGGGACGACTTCTTTTTTTTTT
>NW_019662582.1:0-284 GCF_002806865.2 Cucurbita pepo subsp. pepo
GACAGGTGATTGAGCAGATCTTTCTTTTCCCTCTCATTAATGAATAGAGAAGGAAAGGTTTGAAAGTCTTTCGAAAGAGTAATCAGAGTTCTAGACAATAGTTTACGAACTCCTTACCTTGTCACTGGAAAGACGTGTATCGGTACTTGAACAAGTAATTACAGTACTGTTGAGTTTCCTTTATATAGCTTCCCTTGGCCCTACAGATTGGTAAATGCACCACCTTCTTTTTCGTGTAGCCATTCCCTTTCCTTTCGTTAGAATCAAGCAAGTATATCTTTTCT
>NW_019662583.1:0-284 GCF_002806865.2 Cucurbita pepo subsp. pepo
TTCTTTCATGCTGGAGTATTCTTTGCCCCCTTTCCTTTTTTTATTAGCCTACTAATTCTTCATTTCTCTTATCATTAAATAATCTCCATTTTGTAATATACCTCTCATCGCAGGGCAAAGTTTACTTGCTTTAAGTAGCTCCATCATTTTCCATATTTATTTCTAGAGCTCTTATGAAATCTCCCGAAGTATCAAATTTAAGGATTGGATTTAGATACTGGATGATACAAAAGAACAGATGCTGGTGTAAAAAAAAAAAAAAAAAAAAAAAAAAAAAAAAAAAA
>NW_019662584.1:0-284 GCF_002806865.2 Cucurbita pepo subsp. pepo
GTGTTTGGCTATTGAGTTTGGCAAACCCGTCTTCACTCGCACCAAGTATTTATAGGGATTCAACGGAAAATATAAAATATTTTAATTTCCAGAGTGGCATCTTTTTCCATCATACCCTTCATCTTTTGCATATTTGTGAAAACTGTCGAAAAATAGAAGGGAAAATTACACAAACCTCTCTAAAAACTTTTAATTTTATAAATTAACCCCTAAACTTTGTTGATATTTCAATAATATCAGGGGTGTTTTATGCAATTTTTTAAAACAATATAATAAATTTTTAA
>NW_019662586.1:0-284 GCF_002806865.2 Cucurbita pepo subsp. pepo
TAATTCTTTCCACTGAGCCCCAATATTTGTCATACTTAACTATCATATTTGAACTCTACTTAAAACAGAGTTCACATTTATACTCTACTGAATTAAAAGTTCTTGAATACCCCAAAGTTCATGAAAATAAGAATTAGAAGTCACATATAAAGAACCACTTATCTTCGTAGTGACATCATAGAAAACCTTCAAAAACTTTACAAACACTGCAACATTTTTCCAATCATCAATGGTTGGTGGCCCTATTCTTACAAGTGCTCTACATTTAATTTTTTCTTGTTCAA
>NW_019662587.1:0-284 GCF_002806865.2 Cucurbita pepo subsp. pepo
AATCATTGAGAAGAAAGGCACACAGGCAAAAAAATATTTTACTTTTAGTTGAAACAAAGCTACAAGCTAGATAACAGTGTCATTTTATTATATAAATTGAAAAAGAAAAAAAAAAAGAACTTTTAGGTGATACAAACACTCTTCACCATTATCTAAAATTAAATTTTAGCATGGTTTTCAAAAAGAAGATCCAGGAAGGTCTGAACTCAGTCCAGTAAGGTCCGAACCTAAGTTTAAGCATAAAAGATACTGAAGAACTTAGGAGAGAGAGAGAGAGAGAGAGA
>NW_019662588.1:0-284 GCF_002806865.2 Cucurbita pepo subsp. pepo
CAAGCTCTACAACTACCAAGATAAGGTATCACACTCCATGCTCTAAAGTTTTTATGATAGAAAAGAATGCTAGGTAATACCCTGATCATGAACCATATGACCCATGACCTCCCACCACGTAATGCTTTTAGAGGCCCAAGTTTTCCTCTTTTAGGTGGGATGCCCGACACCATATTTTTCTTAACAAGAAGTCATGATTGGCCTCATATTTCCCTCACCTAGATGAGATGCCCTGCACCANAAATCATGATTGGCCTCATATTTCCCTCACCTAGATGAGATGC
>NW_019662589.1:0-284 GCF_002806865.2 Cucurbita pepo subsp. pepo
TAGATGCTTCCCTACCTTGAGCATTAATTCTTTCTAAATCAGATATGACTTGAGTTAGACCAATGCTATAAGAGCTTGCGTTTTGACTTTCCACGTTAATTGGCCCAGAACGTCTAGGAAGATCATCTAGGACCTCAAAACTCCTTGTAANAGGAAGATCATCTAGGACCTCAAAACTCCTTGTAATATTCAGGTCAATTAGAGAATCACCATCATCACTGTTGTATGTGGTGTCAGAATGCCGGCTACTTGCTTGATCTTGAACAGAATTATCCAATCGGGAG
>NW_019662590.1:0-284 GCF_002806865.2 Cucurbita pepo subsp. pepo
CCTTGCCTACACAGATTCAGCAGGGGCTTTGTATAAGAACATTGAAATACTCACTGAAATGGGAAGTTTGGGCTAACAGAAAGAAAGCTATAGGAATGACTGAAGTCAGGCTCTAACNTTAGTGATGCTCTTCTATCAGACTTCGTAATGCTTTAGCCTTCTAACACTGCTTGCAACTACCAGATCAGATGAAGCAGGGGGAATAGCCGGGAATAGCCAGGAGGATAAGAGTGGAGATGAGCTGAAAGGAAATTCTAAATAAGAGAATCTAAGGCTTTTGCCCC
>NW_019662591.1:0-284 GCF_002806865.2 Cucurbita pepo subsp. pepo
GGGATGAAACATTGCTTATAAGAGTGTAGTGGGCTTGAGCTGTTACAAATAATTAGTTGGAATAGCTCAGTTGGCTAGAGCGTGTGGTTGTTAACCAAAAGGTTGGAGGTTCAAACCCTCCTTTTAGCGATGGGAATAAGTCTACCTACGACATTTATGTTCACAATAATGTTATGATACAATATTGTATACACCACAATACTACNTACCTTCCCATCATGATTTGTACAGACACGTACCCTATAGCGATGGGAATAAGTCTACCTACGACATTTATGTTCACA
>NW_019662592.1:0-284 GCF_002806865.2 Cucurbita pepo subsp. pepo
GTAAGGGGTTTCAAAAGACAAAAGAATGACAATTCTATGTGATAGAAAAGAAGTTTTTCTGTACGCTGTTCGCCTGCCTTCCTGACCACGGATAGGCTATGGGGCTTTATGGGGCTTTGCACTTAGGCCCCTCAAATGACCTATTTGAGGACAGCGGATAGNACTTAGGCCCCTCAAATGACCTATTTGAGGACAGCGGATAACATAATGAAAAGTTCCCAGAAAGAATATGTTTCATTCTCCATTCTCATATTCTCTAACTTGAGACATGTTGAATTGTTTTC
>NW_019662593.1:0-284 GCF_002806865.2 Cucurbita pepo subsp. pepo
AATTAATTAATTAATTAAATAAAAAATAAATAAATAAATAAAAAAACAACAACAACAACCTTTACCCACTTCTCTCCCATCCCTTCCCACATTTATCTCTCTTCAACCCATCCTTATCCTAGAAAGTAACAGTCACTACAAATAAAAACATTTACTTGAGGAAAAAAAAAAATGAGAATGACCTTTAACTAGTTGAGATTCACCAGAAATTTACGTGAAGATAGATCTCANCAGAAATTTACGTGAAGATAGATCTCATCAATAAGGTATATATTAATTCTTCA
>NW_019662594.1:0-284 GCF_002806865.2 Cucurbita pepo subsp. pepo
AGTTCTTTGGATGTTGATAATTTGGTTGGGTTCCAAGTTTCAGCTTGTATCGACCCATGTGCAAGCTTTCGAACTCTTGATTTTGTCGTTAATGGCCCTAATATTTCCCTAAAAATATTGTAAGGTTATTTACTTCTTGCTTATAAGAGTAAAAACTATCTCCACCAACAAACATGAGTCCTTCCGGCATGTCTTTTCCTCACTCACATGTTTGCTACGAAAATTCNGAAAATAAAATTGCTTCAAGAAAAGCACATTTAATCTTGAAGTTCTTATGATTAAGC
>NW_019662595.1:0-284 GCF_002806865.2 Cucurbita pepo subsp. pepo
TGGCATTGTGGTGGGGAATGCCCTAATTCGATGGTTGGGAAATGAGGTTTCGACACCGGCACGTTTTGAGTCGCGTTCTAGGGCGGTTCTGAAATGTTGGGTGGCCGATTGCCAGGATTTTTTGCGCGCATGGGAAAAAAATATTTCTTGATGTTGTGGTGGAGAATGTCACATTTCGTTTGTTGAGAACCAAATTTGCGACNCAGGATTTTTTGCGCGCATGGGAAAAAAATATTTCTTGATGTTGTGGTGGAGAATGTCACATTTCGTTTGTTGAGAACCAA
>NW_019662596.1:0-284 GCF_002806865.2 Cucurbita pepo subsp. pepo
ACAAGCGAAGCGTAGCGATTCGTACTACTGGAAAAGTGAACAGGCAGGCAATAGAGTCAGTCCACCGATAGCCACAAGCAAGCGTAGCGAATCACATGGATAAGCCCCTACCTGCCAGCGCATAGATGATAGGGCGGGCGAAGCGCGAAGGGAATGGATGTCTGAGCGGTTCAAAGAGTCGGTCTTGAAAACCGAAGTATTGATAGGAATACCGGGGGTTCGAATCNTGAGAGACTAAGAACAAATGAATCGGATCGACTCGACTGAGATGATAGATGGAATGC
>NW_019662597.1:0-284 GCF_002806865.2 Cucurbita pepo subsp. pepo
CTGGGCATCCCTGCCATCATCAGCAGTGATCTTGTCATCCCAACGATGGTCTGATTTTGGCACTCCACCACCCCGTTCTGCTGGAGGGAGTAGGGTGCCCTTAGGTGTCGCTGCATGTCAAGCTCGTCACAGTACTTATCAAAACCTCTGAGGATAATTCTTGGTCCCGGTCCGTGCGCAGCACTCGTAACTTGAATGTGCTTAATCGCCTCTTTCGCCTNTGCTCTTGTCATCGACCAGCACGAGAAAGAGAGTCTTGCCACCTGGGGTCGCCGACTTGATGG
>NW_019662598.1:0-284 GCF_002806865.2 Cucurbita pepo subsp. pepo
TCGACATATAATCAATAATTAGGCCTTTTTATGACTTCCGGAAACTCAAGTTACATTCATAGGTCTGAATCTCCGGCTCTTCATTTTCGGATGGCAATAAAATAGATATAGTAGGATGCTTTCACGCCTGCCTTAGCTTTTATAGTTGCTTTATTCCTGACTTACTGCCTAGCCCTGAATCAAGGTCGGTTTGAAACTAAGGAATAGCGCTCCACTCNACTTCTTAATAAGGCCTGCCTAAGAACCCCCATAGAACACTCATCCAATCACGAAATAGATCGAGT
>NW_019662599.1:0-284 GCF_002806865.2 Cucurbita pepo subsp. pepo
ATGGACATTATAATGGTTATAATTTTATTTTGATGTTTATGTGTTGTTCATGGGAGGGTTAAATTAAGTAGTATAAGTAGTATAAGTCCACTACTAGCAGATATTATTGTATATGAGTTTTCTTTTTCACGCTTCCCCTCAAGATTTTTAAAACGCTTTTGTTATTGTTAGGGAAAGGTTTCCACACCCTTCTAAAGAAAAGAAAGGGTGTTTTGTTCTCCTCCCAACCAAAGTGNTTTGTTATTGTTAGGGAAAGGTTTCCACACCCTTCTAAAGAAAAGAAA
>NW_019662600.1:0-284 GCF_002806865.2 Cucurbita pepo subsp. pepo
TTGAGTTCTCAGTATGTATTTATAACTCTCTTCCTATCTAACGAAACGCTATTGGATCAAATTACAAAGACATTGTTAAGAAAAAGATGGCCTAGATGAAATGGAAATTTTCTTCATGTCAGATTTCCCATTCCTTAGCCGTAAAGATATGTGGCTATGAAAGAGGGATTAAGTGGAACAGAATTGGCTGGGTGGTAGAGTGGTGGAAACGCTTCTTTCTTCACAGNTCGTTGACTCAGATCGAAGCCGGAAAGTGGTTGATGACGACTTTGAGTAGTAGGACT
>NW_019662601.1:0-284 GCF_002806865.2 Cucurbita pepo subsp. pepo
CTGGCGGGCGAGGGTAAAGGTAGTCTGATGTAGAAAGAATTATGGTTCTTTTCTTTCGAGATTGTTCCGTGGTTGCCTATTGAAACAGCGGTTTACAAGCGACCCGCCCCCGTCAATTCCTTTTACAAGAGTTTCTCCTCAAAAAAAGACCTNCCAGCTAAGAGTTTCTGTTCAAGAATCTCCATTTTTCAATTTCTTCACGGATAAGTGTAGAAGTGCGATGTGTCTGTCTCTTTTCTTTCATTCCTTCTTTCACTCTACTGCAATCAATTGAACCTTTCGGA
>NW_019662602.1:0-284 GCF_002806865.2 Cucurbita pepo subsp. pepo
TTGCTATTTGATGAGAAGCTTTATATAGAAGATTAACTATCCGACAATGGAATCAACGAGCAGAACTATCCTGGGTAAGGGATATAAGGGCTAACAGTATTTAGGGCAAGCTCAGTGAAGTCCACACACATCCTCCACCCTACNTCGGGTAGTAGACTTCTTGGCCTTCCTCAGTTGAGCAACTTCTTGATTGATCACTTCGTTTCGTTCAGGGGAAAATCTTCTCTTCTTCTCTTTTCTCGGTTTCATCCAATGAGTTCAATGAATCCCTAATTCGTTACACT
>NW_019662603.1:0-284 GCF_002806865.2 Cucurbita pepo subsp. pepo
CTTTCTCGAAGAAATCATATCGATCCGATCTACGGATCAAAAGTTATGAAAATCGGAAAAAACAGACTAGGTTTCGGTTTTAAGAGGACAGAGAAGAAAGAAGAAAGAGAAAGAAAAAAAAAACGGCCGGGAGCGGTGGAGGGCGGCGACAGGCGCCGGACACGCTTTGACCATCGGCTAGAGCAACGNTCGGGCGGAACCGCGACGGGAGCCGAGCCGACCAGGCCGGGTCAGCCGACCGCAACTACGCGGAAGCGAGCGCGTGTGTAGCCTGCGACTGGCGC
>NW_019662604.1:0-284 GCF_002806865.2 Cucurbita pepo subsp. pepo
TTTGAAAATAGGTCCTGATTTCAGGAACTGGAGAAAATCGATAATGAACAACCGCATTCGAGTAGGTTGGGGGGATAGAAGGTCCCTTTGAAGTGGAAGAGACAGTAGGTCTCGATGGAGTAGCGACAGATGGCTGTGTTGAAGAGGCAGAAGGCCTCGTCGGAGTGATAACCTCCGCTTGTTTTTTAGAAAGCTTTGCTCTAGACCTGGTCACCAATGTGAAACCAACATCNAGAGTAGGTATGTTTGAAGAAGCAATGGGCTTCTTCCCTTTTTCTGTTGCT
>NW_019662605.1:0-284 GCF_002806865.2 Cucurbita pepo subsp. pepo
TTTTCATTTCCAAAGATTGTGGGGATAGCTCAGTTGGGAGATCATCAGACTGAAGATCTAAAGGTCATGTGTTCGATCCACTTTCACTGCACTTTGTTCAGGTTGTATAATTTGACTATTCTTTCAAAAATTAGTGAAGATTTAAAGGTAATGTTTGATCCATGTTCACTGCATTAGCGATTATTTCTTTTTAAAATCTCAATGAATTAGCAGATCTGTCACGTTTTTTANTGTTTGATCCATGTTCACTGCATTAGCGATTATTTCTTTTTAAAATCTCAATG
>NW_019662606.1:0-284 GCF_002806865.2 Cucurbita pepo subsp. pepo
ACGAACACAAAACGTCTTAAAACAATGGGTCGAGGACGACGAGTGAGGTTTGTCTATGGAACCTGCTCCAGAGTCCGCTACCGACCTCGACCAGCACATTATTTCCTGAAAAAAAAATGGAGAATAAGGAATGAGTACAAGACTCAGTAAGTAGCCTACTTGTAGGCTCTTAATCGTGTCCTTGATATGCTAGGGTACCACGTTCTTTCTTTTCTTGTTCTTGCCGTATGTTCTTGNAAGGATTTACCTAGCATTCTTGAATTTTGAGTCTTGAGAACTTTGAT
>NW_019662607.1:0-284 GCF_002806865.2 Cucurbita pepo subsp. pepo
TATGCAAGGTTCTTCATCTTTCTTCATCACGTAAGCACATGCAGTTCCACACCCACCCTTTGTTTAATTTCACATCCCTCGTTCTCCCCTCCCGCTCCGGTAATCCTACCCTCATCTTTTTCGTGGTCGTATGATTTGAGGCATCTTTTGCTATGAGTCCTGCATGAAAAGGGTCTCCACTCTCCTCGGGGGATTCCTTGACTACCATAATAGCGNACCCTCATCTTTTTCGTGGTCGTATGATTTGAGGCATCTTTTGCTATGAGTCCTGCATGAAAAGGGTC
>NW_019662608.1:0-284 GCF_002806865.2 Cucurbita pepo subsp. pepo
TTAGGTACATCCCATTCTTTAGTATTAACCTAGTGGTTCCCAGACCGAAGATCTATATTGGAGAATATTTTCGCTTCTCTGCGTTGGTCTAACAAATCTTCAATATGAGAGTAGGTACTTGTTTTTTATCGTTCTCTTATTTTAACTCTCAATAGTCGAGGCACAAGCCCATGAACCATCCTTCTTATTTAACTCTCAATAGTCGAGGTATACCTAAGAAGATACGCTANCATCATTGTAATTGCGTCTTAAGTTTCTTTTATTCTGCTAGCACAATATAGTAA
>NW_019662609.1:0-284 GCF_002806865.2 Cucurbita pepo subsp. pepo
TCGTTTACTACCGGTATTGTATCTATGGGTTTTTCCTTTCCCTTTGTATTTACTGCATAGGCTAGGAACGCTCACCCCCCTTGTTGTATCAAGCGTCTCGCTTTCATCATCGATATTATTTTTGGGGTGGTACCTGTGGAGGTTCCTTTAAACTTATAGGTAAGTCCGTTAGGAGGTGTGAATATCACCTCCTTCTTATGGCAGTCTATGGTAGCAAAGTTTTCTGCTAACCAGTCNCGGTATCTATACAGAGTTGTGATCAGACAAATATTGCGAAGCCGCGG
>NW_019662610.1:0-284 GCF_002806865.2 Cucurbita pepo subsp. pepo
TTTGCATACTAGTCGTTGGATTTGATGATCCGTGCATGTTCATTCTAGATCATATCAAATTTTGCAGGACATCCGACGGTTGAGATTTGAGTTTGAAAGATTTTGCTCGGATGGTCACAGTAGATGCTTTGATTCTAATTAGAGTGGCATTTCTGTAATTATCCATTCTTCTAGGGGTATTTTGGTAATTTACCACTTTCCGAATATTTTATTATTATTTTTCTTGANTATCATTTTTCCCTTCTTTTTTTTTTAATCTTGAGATTCCTTCTAGATAAGGAATT
>NW_019662611.1:0-284 GCF_002806865.2 Cucurbita pepo subsp. pepo
AAGCCTAACGGATCTAAGTTTTGATGAACTTTGGACCAAACATCAAGACAGTGTGATCGAATGACGTTTTTGGGTTTTCAACTCTTAGAAGCTCTAGTTTGGAAGAACTTTGGTCCAAACATCAAGAAAAACTTGGCTCCCAGCACGATAGAACACTAACAAGTTCATGTTTCAACGAATTTCGACACAAATGTCGAGACAATCTNTTGCTAGTTTTAAAACCCTCCAAAGACTTATCAGGCACAAGGTTTTGGCGAACTTTGAAGGCAACATACTTCGGGTCT
>NW_019662612.1:0-284 GCF_002806865.2 Cucurbita pepo subsp. pepo
AGATGCGGTAAGACTACGTCGCTTGGAACGCATGAAGCCTTTGACGTAAGTTAAAGCTGTGTCGCTTAGAACACATGAAGCCTTGGACGCAAGATTCTCAGGTACATGTCTAGTGCCGTAAATCCTAGGGAAAGTGTCTCAGAGAACGAATCAATAATAGAACAAGAACCAAGAATACCAAGAACAAGAGAAAGATCAAGGACTAGAACATGGATCAAGATCCTAGTTCTAAGGACANTAAAACCCTTAAAGGAAAACCAAGGTTTTAGGGTTTAAGAACCAAG
>NW_019662613.1:0-284 GCF_002806865.2 Cucurbita pepo subsp. pepo
GAATCTTACCTTATTTATCTTTAGAGCAAAATAATAATAATTAAAATAAAATAAAATAAATTGTGACAGTTCCTTTTATATTTACTTATTTTTCTCAAGCTCAAGTTAAATTTAGGGCAAATGACTATCATTTTTTAAGAAAAAAAAAACTGAAACCCAATACATTTCCTACTTGGATTTCTTNATACATTTCCTACTTGGATTTCTTTTTAACATTTTCAGAAAAAATGAGATTTGTGGTTGTGTAATTATAGAAATATCATATATTTGGCATATGCATCAAC
>NW_019662614.1:0-284 GCF_002806865.2 Cucurbita pepo subsp. pepo
TTTTATTTTTTTTACTGCTCTCTTTATTTTCTCTTTTACTTATTTCCTGCTTCATGCTCTTTAGTTTTATTCTTCTCTTTTACTCTCTATTTTATATTTATTTTTCTATCTGTTATGTTACAAATATTTGCCTCATCAGTTCTAACATCATAACCAAAAATCTAAATATCTCGGCAAGAGAACCAGTGATCTAATTCTGAAATTAGACAAAGGAAAAGAAAATATGTTCTGGTTATTTNAGTTCTAACATCATAACCAAAAATCTAAATATCTCGGCAAGAGAA
>NW_019662615.1:0-284 GCF_002806865.2 Cucurbita pepo subsp. pepo
GCACAGGCAAGCTCCCCCACGCGCTGGCACGCACCCCCCACACGCAATAAACACAGGCGGTTAGCTCGGGCATCGCGCAAGCAGTGGCACACATCGAACCCCAACGACGCAAACTTACCCTTTAAATTTTTTGGAAGTCACACATGGCGCACAGGGAGTGGCGAGATCGTTAGGTTGGACTGTGGGTCACCAGATCGGTCACGGGTCAATTTGGTGGTTCCAGACGCTGTTNAACGCTGTTCGATTCACGTGAACATTTTGATTTCGGTTTGACCCGAATCCGA
>NW_019662616.1:0-284 GCF_002806865.2 Cucurbita pepo subsp. pepo
CTCTCTTCTTTAATCTCTAGGTTGAGTGCTACTATCTTGGTTTTAAACTCTTTTTTTTCACTTAATTCTTTTTCGATCTCTACCTTTGCATAAGCCTCTTGCATTTTCTTTTCAAATTTGCAACGATCAATAAGGACATCTTTTGGAGACAATGGAATTAGAGTATTTTTCTACCATTGTGANGAGTATCAGTTTGCATACCCATCGTACATTACCCGACGATCAAATTGTCAAGGTCTCTATAGTAGTAAATCTCCAACATTCATGGATACAACATCACATAA
>NW_019662617.1:0-284 GCF_002806865.2 Cucurbita pepo subsp. pepo
TTTTGCAGTGCTAGGAGAAAGATTGACTAAGATGTATTACCATTCAATGTGCGAACACATTTCCACCTATGTCTTTCAAGTGCATCACCGAAATCCCCTTCAAAGAAGCCATCTGAACCAACATGAGTCTTCAAGTTTGAAGATTGACGCAAAAGTGTCTCTGGACCTGAACATAACAGGTTAAAATGAATGCAAGAACGGATATCTTCTTGTTTCTGATAAAAANCCTGAACATAACAGGTTAAAATGAATGCAAGAACGGATATCTTCTTGTTTCTGATAAA
>NW_019662618.1:0-284 GCF_002806865.2 Cucurbita pepo subsp. pepo
CATAAGATCCTTGATTTCAAGGGAGTTTTCTTTACCAGACATCTTACTGTTTCAGGAAAGCGAGAGACCTCATTGTCCGAGAAATGCTCTTTACTCTAGCGGGATCAGACTTTGAACAAGATAGCATCCCGTACTAAGAGAAGGTGACTTAGTCTACCCGAAGGAAAGTCAAGAGAGAAAGTGGGTACCGGCATGGTTAGAGGATTCGAACTNTGATTCGTCATCACCGTTGCATCCAACCTAGGTCTTTTTTGCACAACACAAGGGAGTTAGTTGAACCGATT
>NW_019662619.1:0-284 GCF_002806865.2 Cucurbita pepo subsp. pepo
GTTCTTTCTCCAACACACTGCCCCGAAGATTTACGGTATCAAACATGAACCTTACATCCCGTGTCCAAGGCTACATACGTTCCAAGCGACACAGTCTTAACCCCACACTTCAGGGCTTGCCCTTCGACATGCTCTGAAAACCTATGCCCAAGGCTTCATGCATTTCAAGTAACATAGTGTGAAAACCTACATCCAAGGCTTCTTACGTAACAAACGATGTAGTCTAATTCTTCATCAAGGNGGATACCTATGCCCAAGGCTTCATGCGTTCCAAGCAGCATAGT
>NW_019662620.1:0-284 GCF_002806865.2 Cucurbita pepo subsp. pepo
ACAAAGTGATTTAAATATGAAATAGAGAAAATTCTTTAATTTCGATAAAGTTTTTCAACGACAAACAAGCAGAACACTTAACAGTTGGGAAATAAAGTTTGAAAGAATGCAAATACAAAATAAGGACTGGATTGACGCCCCGTGACAACCCATTCTTCTGTGACAATCCATATCTCCATCANGGATTGACGCCCCGTGACAACCCATTCTTCTGTGACAATCCATATCTCCATCACGCCCGCTCTTGACCGACGCCTCGCGCTCCTGAAAAAGGAAAACATAGC
>NW_019662621.1:0-284 GCF_002806865.2 Cucurbita pepo subsp. pepo
CGCGTGGAACGGCCAATTTGGCCCGGTTGCTTTCTGTTTGCTCGATTTTTGTCCCGGTTCCAGTTCTAATACTGTTCTTACGTGAATAGAAACCTAATTTAAAGAAATCAGTACTTTTTGACACCTCACGGGCAAAGAAACGCTAGCAAAAAGGGCACGTGTCAACCAGGTAAGTCACCACGCGGTATTTAGGAAGAAATACTTGTAGGGTTCGCTTGGATTGTATGTATGCATGTTAGTNTTCTCTCCATGAATGAGATTAATTAGATGGATAGTTATGATGT
>NW_019662622.1:0-284 GCF_002806865.2 Cucurbita pepo subsp. pepo
CCAAGGTGCGTACAGATGGAACAGTAACATATCTTGTAGCTTGGTCTTCTGCCTCTGAACATACTTCACATATTACTGCTATGGAGCATCCCATCTGGCGTCAGGCAATGAATGATGAATTTTAGGCACTTCAAAAAAATAAGACATGGCACTTAGTTCCTCCTCGTGCTGGTCTTAACGTTATTGATTGCAAATGGGTTTTCAAACTNGCTCTATTGATCGCTACAAAGCACGCCTGGTTGTTAAAGGTTTTAAACAGCAGTATGGCGTTGATTATGATGATA
>NW_019662623.1:0-284 GCF_002806865.2 Cucurbita pepo subsp. pepo
CAGTAATGCTTTTTGAGAGGAGCGAGGGCAGCAATGAGACCATAAAATAGCTTGACCTATTTCCTTCACTTGTGTTTGACTGAAATGACCAACAAAATAGGGAGAGGACAATCAGTTTACAGTTAGGTTTCGGCTCAGGAGAAAGAATATGCTTTACCCAGTTCCATCAGGGGAAGTAGTTAAGGTCATATCGGTTCAGTNTGGTTCAGGTTCCGGTCTGACTATCTCCTTTCTTTTCTTTCACCTCTTTCACTGTCAACTCTCATTCCATTCATGCTCTGTCT
>NW_019662624.1:0-284 GCF_002806865.2 Cucurbita pepo subsp. pepo
TTAGCAATTATTTAGATCTGAGTTACAAATTTAGAAATTATGTGTTGCAATGATCGAATTAGAAATTATCTATCCTAAGGAGCTTCCATGACAATTGATGAGAGAAAAAAGAGGGATAGATAGATAAGGAGGAGAGAAAGAAGGAGGAGGGAAAGATAGGGAAAAGAAAGATCTGGAAAACATATTCAAATGAAAAGAAAGATCTGGAAAACATATTCAAATAAAAATAAAATNAGGAGGAGGGAAAGATAGGGAAAAGAAAGATCTGGAAAACATATTCAAAT
>NW_019662625.1:0-284 GCF_002806865.2 Cucurbita pepo subsp. pepo
TTTACCAGATATAACCGTTGACCAAGCTATAAATAAGCAGCGCTCGATAACCTAACAATTTGCCCAGCTCAATCCTTCAAGTTTCAAGCGATAAAACACAATAGGGAGGGACGACATAGCGTTTGAAGAATTGGATAAATTTTGGATTCATTGGAGCTCGAGGAGGAAGCCACCTGCACCTTTCTAACACACTTCAACGACCCAATCAATCATCCTCCGGCCATGTAGNGGCAAACAATTGTTACAATTGGAAATTTGTCTCCTTGGTGTGTTAGTTCCTTGAT
>NW_019662626.1:0-284 GCF_002806865.2 Cucurbita pepo subsp. pepo
TTTTTTTTATGTTTTGTTGCCAGAATTATCTGTTCATTAAATGCCAGAATTACTCACTTAAAATAGCATTTTTTTATGTTTTGTTGAATTACTCACTTAAAATAGCATTTTTTTATGTTTTGTTGCCAGAATTACGTTCACTTAAAATAGCCTTGCGTTAAAATAGCCCTNGCGTTAAAATAGCCCTTTGTTGCCAGAATTACGTTCACTTTAAAATAGCATTTTTTTATGTTTTGTCCTTTTTACACATTGCTATTGTAGGGAGCAAGGTCTATTGGAAACAT
>NW_019662627.1:0-284 GCF_002806865.2 Cucurbita pepo subsp. pepo
TCCCTAAGGCTTGTCGATCCTTGAGCTTCCACTGTTCCGGGTCATGGTATCCGGCTTCACCCCCAACAGTGGTTCGTGAAGATCTTTTTGGTACAGATAATCTTCAATCTGCATCTTCCAGAAACCGAAATCGGATCCATTGAACTTCTCAATTCCAATCTTTGAACTTTTCATATTCACAGATCGTGGTGAATTTCGCCTAGCTCTAATACCAGTTGTTAGGATCGCACAACTGATNTCATATTCACAGATCGTGGTGAATTTCGCCTAGCTCTAATACCAGT
>NW_019662628.1:0-284 GCF_002806865.2 Cucurbita pepo subsp. pepo
GCCCCTATGTTCATTTCTCAAAAGATGAGCCTCAGAGAAAGCAATTCAACAGCAACCTTACTACTCCACGACGATATATGTCTTAAATGGAATTATAAAACTTAGACTAGCAACTAAGAATTATAGATAGATCTACTTTCGAAAGAAAAAATAGCACTGCTTATGTAATNTTATAGATCTACTTTCGAAAGAAAAAATGATTATCGTTTTGGGTGTGAGAGGTCTCATGTAATATGCCTAGATCAACTAAGAATTATAGATAGATCTACTTTCGAAAGAAAAAA
>NW_019662629.1:0-284 GCF_002806865.2 Cucurbita pepo subsp. pepo
ATCCCACGTCAGTTGGAGAGGAGAACGAAGCGTTCTTTATCAATAAGATTTGTGGTTTGTGGTTTGTGGTTTCAAACATATGCATCGTCAAATTTGTAATAAGACACAAGAATAGACGAACAACGTTGTTCATTTGAAAAAAAAAAACTACGTACCATTATGTTACATTGCATTGTAATGAAACTATAAAAAGATGGTGGAATTCTGANTGACCAAACTGATTATTTAAACACGACATTGAATTGGAAAATTGAAGAAGAAACAAGAAACGGAAATGAAAGGAT
>NW_019662630.1:0-284 GCF_002806865.2 Cucurbita pepo subsp. pepo
AACAATCTACGCATCAAATACACCTTGTTCATAGACGATGGTTTTTCGTACATATTTGTCAGCGCCTTCATCAGATCTGACATTGTCTTCTCCTTGATGATGTTAAACGCCACGTTTCTGGATAGCGTCAACGAGATTATCCCTAAGGCTTGTCGATCCTTGAGCTTCCACTGTTCCGTGGTCATGGTATCCAGCTTCACCCTCAATAGAGGTTCGTGNAGAAATCGGATCCATCGAACTTTCCAATTCCAATTTTTGAACTTTCCATCTTCACAGATCGTGGT
>NW_019662631.1:0-284 GCF_002806865.2 Cucurbita pepo subsp. pepo
TATTTTTTTTTTGTATCAATTTTTTTTCTCTCAGATTATCGGAAAAAAAAAAAAAGAAAAAAAAAAGAAAAAAAAATCAGTAGAAAAAAAATCAGTTCTGAGAGAAAAAAAAAATATATATTCAGCAACTGAGACATGGTTAAAAAACAAAAGTGGAAGGGAAAGAAAAACATGTAAGATTACAAGAAGAGACCAAGAAAANAAAATATTCAGTCCTTATCATTTATTTTCAAGCTTGATCCATGAGATAATAGTCTTAGCTTGTTAGAATTGATCGTTGAATT
>NW_019662632.1:0-284 GCF_002806865.2 Cucurbita pepo subsp. pepo
TTGCACCAGAAGCGAGAATCATACCACTAGACCAAATGCCTATTGGGATCGATACCAGTTGTTAGCTCTGAAACCAGTTGTTAGGATCGCACAACAACGCACACGCTCGATCTAGATGAATACAAAGAACAAGATAGAGAAAATTGCAAGGAGAGCTCTTGCTAAAAGGATTTTTTTTTTTTNGAATAGAAAGTACATCTCAAAACTCTACCGGACGAGATATATATATATAGTTCAATTTATTATATATAGCTTTACCAGATTTAGCAATCTACTATATATAG
>NW_019662633.1:0-284 GCF_002806865.2 Cucurbita pepo subsp. pepo
TGATTTTCTTTTCATTCGATGACCTAGGTAACTCGATCTTAGTCCTGAGTTAACCATGAACTCATGTTTATTCGGAATTATTCTTATATTTGCATGGGTGAGAGTGGCTCTAGTTCGCCGACTCAATAAGCCTCCCATTTCAGGGGTAAGACTGGGTGAATGGCTGGGGACGTGGGGTGCAAGATGGAATTCACTCCTACCCAGAGAGGTAGATAGAAGNATAGAAGAGAGGTAGTTCCCTTGAGCACTGACTCCAGGTCTTGAGCAAGGGGCCCCACCCTCTC
>NW_019662634.1:0-284 GCF_002806865.2 Cucurbita pepo subsp. pepo
GAAACCCCAAACTGGGACGTTTGAAACACGTGCTAAAAAATGAAGTAACTGTTCATGTTTTTCGAAACTTTTGTAGAAAATGATGAGGCATGATGATTTAGAATAGAATTTTGAAGAAACGGAGTGGATAAAGCAATAAAAAAGTGTTTAAAATCGAAACCCTAATTCGGAAACCTCAAACCAAGACGTTTGAAACACGTGCTAAAGAAACCGAGTAACTTTCCATGTTTTAAGAAACTTNATGATTGTCGAAGAAATAGAGTGTATAAAGCAGTAAAAAAGTG
>NW_019662635.1:0-284 GCF_002806865.2 Cucurbita pepo subsp. pepo
ATGAGTATTGCATAAGATCGGGCCATGAAGAAAATCACTTTTACTTTATAATGCTGTTTACTGTTGAGATTGATTTTTTCATTCAATGGCCTAGGTAATTCGACCTTAATCCTAAGCTAACTATGAACTCCTGTTTATTCGAAATTATTCTTAGATTTGCATGGGTGAGAGTTGCCCGAGTTCGCCGACTCAATAAGCCTCCCATTTCAGGGGTAAGACTAGGTGAATAGTTGGGAACANTGTCCGAGTTCGCCGACTCAATAAGCCTCCCATTTCAGGGGTAA
>NW_019662636.1:0-284 GCF_002806865.2 Cucurbita pepo subsp. pepo
AGTAGGGAAATCCCATCCCAGGATAGAGCTCTATTCTATGCTGTTCTCTTGTTGTATGTCCTCGGTTTCATTTAACCAGGACCTCTCCGGGAGTTATAGTCTAAAATGGAATTCTGTGTTTAGGGTAGCGACAACTGAAGACTTTCAGGGAACCCCCCAAGATTATACCTCCAAAAAGAATATAAAAAAGGTAAGGAACGCAATGCCACTAAATTCATGGTTGAAACTCTCATTAAAANAAGCTTGACTCTGTGTTCTGAAATCAAAATGAAGAAGAAGATATT
>NW_019662637.1:0-284 GCF_002806865.2 Cucurbita pepo subsp. pepo
AAAAAATGAATAGAGTGCTTAAAATCGAAACCCTAATCCATAACGTTTGAAGCACGTGCTAAAAATACTGAGTAACATCCATGTTTTTCAAAATTTTTGTGGGAATGATCAGGCATAATGATTTAGAATAGAATTTCTAAGAAACGGAGTGAATAAAACAGTAAAAGAGTGCTTATAATCGAAACCCNTTCAAGCACGTGCGAAAAAATTCAGTGACGCTCGACGTTTTTCGTAATTATTGTGCTGAATGATCAGGCTTGATGATTTAGAATAGAATGTCGAAG
>NW_019662638.1:0-284 GCF_002806865.2 Cucurbita pepo subsp. pepo
CCCTATGTTTCTTCGACATTCGATTCTATATTACTAAGCCTCATCATTTCCCATAAAAATTTAACAAAACATCTAGTTTTACTCGGTTTTTTTTTTTTTTTTTTTTTTTTTTTTTTTTTTTTTTTTTTTTTTTTTTTTTTTTTTTTTTTTTTTTTTTTTTTTTTTTNATTCTAAGTCATGAAGCCTAATCATTCCCAAGAAAAATTTCGTAAATTGTCGCCAATAACTCGATTTTTTAGTACATGCTTCGAACGTCCCGGATTAGGGTTTCCATAATAGGTTTT
>NW_019662639.1:0-284 GCF_002806865.2 Cucurbita pepo subsp. pepo
CCGTGCTAAAGAAACTGTGTCACGGTCAACGTGTTTTAAATATTTGTGGGGAATGCTTATAAAGTAAGAGAGTGCTACAAAATCGACCCCTAATTCGGAAACCCTAATCTGGGACGTTTGAAGTATGTGCTAAAAGAACTGAGTCACGATCGGCGTTAATCGAAACGTTTGTGAGGAATAATTAGTCTTGATGATTTAGAATAGAATTTCGATCNTGAGTCACGATCGGCGTTAATCGAAACGTTTGTGAGGAATAATTAGTCTTGATGATTTAGAATAGAATT
>NW_019662640.1:0-283 GCF_002806865.2 Cucurbita pepo subsp. pepo
CAAGCACTTCGGGTATATTGATGTATGTATGATATGATACCGTGTTCACATTATGCCTTATTGACACTTGACGGGTCATGTATGATAAGAACGAATAGTTAGTCATGTACATGTATGTGTGTCTCATAGGAAGGTTATGTCATAAAAAGTATAGAAGTCTCATGTGCGTTATAACTATGTACCGTGATTTTAAAATGTAGGATCTAATACATGTTGTATATCACGAGCACGAGATACTTTTTTAGTATGTTTCATATGAATACATATACCATCATATGATATG
>NW_019662641.1:0-283 GCF_002806865.2 Cucurbita pepo subsp. pepo
GTAAAAGTCGGAGCAACAATAAGCCACCCACCAAAAGTGGATATCGCGCTATTGTACTTATTATTTATTATTTCTCGTCACATCCCACAACTTTGATACACATAACCCAGATAGTAAGAATTGATAACCAGTCACATCCCCTATTGTATATTTTAGAGCATTTTATCTCTGACAGGTGTAGGCATGATTTTAAATGATCATACACCTCCGTATTAATATGACAAGAATAGTAATGACCTACCTACACATAAAAAAGAAGTAAAAGGGGTTTGGAACGTGCATG
>NW_019662642.1:0-283 GCF_002806865.2 Cucurbita pepo subsp. pepo
TAGGAAGGCATCGAGCTCATAAAAATTTAAAATGATTAAAAAAATTAAAAAAATGTTTGAAATTTTGTAAAGGGTTTCTAGGGTTTCGTGTGTTCATGAATTTGGAATCTCTTAAGCCAAATGGATTAATTTTTTAATTTTTTTAAGATGAAGGGTCAACCCTAATTAACCATTAATTAATTAAATTTGAAATAAAAACCCCACATTTTTCAAGATTTGGAATATTTTGATCTCTACGTTGGTTATTGCTATAATTTTAAGTATGGATATATTTTTCTTATTT
>NW_019662643.1:0-283 GCF_002806865.2 Cucurbita pepo subsp. pepo
GAAGGTTTGAATTTTCCTTCTATTGACTATAAAAATATTCTAAAGAAAATGCTCCCTCAAATTTTCTAAATTATATTTGTGTTAGATTTCCAAGAGCTTTCTAATAAATGCTTTGACAATAGAACCTCCGAAAGAAAAGTAGGACGTGTCGGTCACTTGGAAGTATTTAGTCTTATACGGTGGTCCTTGCAGATTGACACAGGATTCCACATACCCTATCCTATTCAAGTTAGAGTATAAGCTAATGATATTTTTGGCTACTAGACTCTCGCCATTAGGGTAC
>NW_019662644.1:0-283 GCF_002806865.2 Cucurbita pepo subsp. pepo
TTTTTTTTTTTCTCGATGTTGAGAAATATCTTTCATTACTTAATCCAAAGTTAACAGTATTTTGACTAAAGAAGACTCCAAGAAGCTTCCTTTTACCTTAAAAAATTGGGAAATCTTTAAATAATTTTTGGAAAAATATTGATTTGCCAGCTGGAATAACATATAGTATATACATAGATTTTGGTAAAATATTATAATACAATAAGTCAAACATAAAGATTCGAATCCCATATTTGTCACTTAATTAATAATCATATTTGATTCTTTTACGACTCATTCTCTC
>NW_019662645.1:0-283 GCF_002806865.2 Cucurbita pepo subsp. pepo
ATTCAACAATCAATTTGATTCCAATTAATGTTAGAGATTGTCAGAGAATTTCCACTCATTTAAGAAATGAGGGTGAGTTTATAAGTAAATACATCTCCATTAGTATAGTTTTTTTTATTTAGAAAATCCAGAGTAAAATCATGGAAGCTTACGTTCAAAGTAAACAATATTATACTATTACGAAAATTCGTGATTCATAATAATTAATTCTATACGTGCTGAGAATATAGGTAGTCAGATAGACGTCGATGAGATAATATACGAGCCTCCAAGAGCAGGGGCG
>NW_019662646.1:0-283 GCF_002806865.2 Cucurbita pepo subsp. pepo
TTTGAACCCTATATGCATCTGTTATAGTACGAGTTACAATGATGCAGTTTGGGAGTGTAGCTACACTAATGGTTGCCAAATTCAAATTCATTATGTAATCAATATGTAATCTATGGTACCCAAATCATAGATGAGTCCTGGGTCCATGGCTGCGTTGGGCTCCACCATTCCCTTGCCATACTCAAATGGGTCCCTGATTTGAAGCTGCTAAACATGAGTCGGGACTCATTTCATCATCCTAAACCTACTAACCACACAAGAACCAAACCCAATCAATACATTC
>NW_019662647.1:0-283 GCF_002806865.2 Cucurbita pepo subsp. pepo
ATTTATACTGATAATTATTTTATATTTTATTAATTTTTAAAGAAAACATTTAAAATATTAATCTTGATCATAATCCAATATTATATATATGTGTTATAAAGATTAGTTGTTCGCATCTGTATTTACATTATTTAATTAAAAAAAATAATATTTTAATTTCTATATATTTTTTAATCTAAAAAACTGACAAAAACTCAGATTAACCCATCTGTCAAACTATTTACAAAAAAATAAAATGACCCAATTTCCATCCAAATTTGGGGATTTTAAATTACTATTATTA
>NW_019662648.1:0-283 GCF_002806865.2 Cucurbita pepo subsp. pepo
AAATTGGATCTGAAGAACTTTTACTTTCATGTACAACATTTTCTTCTGATTCCTGCATTTTAACTCGACAATTTGGCTTAATATGGCCTGGCTTTCTGCAACGATGATACACCACTTTCACCCAACAATCTCGTTTAAAATGGTCAGATTTTCCACACTTGTAACAAGCTTTAAATGGTTTTTTTGACGACTCCTCACTTTTGAATTGTTTCCCATTGGTTGATGAAGGATTTGAATGATAATTGTCTCCTTTGATCTTTGACATACAACGCATCTTCTGACT
>NW_019662649.1:0-283 GCF_002806865.2 Cucurbita pepo subsp. pepo
TCCATAAACGGAAAAGTCATCCATGAATATCCACATGAATGTTTCTACCATATCTGTAAAAATGGTCATCATGCATCATCAAAATGTTGTTGGAGCATTACATAGTCCAAAGGACATTTGTCTTAAGGCAAAAATTCCATATGGACATGTAAATGTGGTCTTCTTTTGATCTTCTGGAGTAATTGTAATTTTATTGTATCCCACATAACCATCCAAGAAGCAATAATGTGTCTTTCCAGCAAGCCTATCAAGTATTTGATCAATGAACGGTAAGGAAAAATGA
>NW_019662650.1:0-283 GCF_002806865.2 Cucurbita pepo subsp. pepo
GGGTTGCTCACTCTAAAGAAGTGCTCCAAGAAGTGCTCCAAGAAGCAAGTACACGTGTGTTCCTTGAGCCATCACCTCGTGTCTAAGGTGGATGACTTTACAAGATTTTTCAAGACCAGCATCTGCTCAAGAAGAGAGCGTCAGGCTAGACATGAGCAACATAGTGAATGAAGCGGTAGCAAGACTAGAGAAATGTCATTGTAGCATCCACATGGAGGTCATAATTTAAGTTGGTTGAAGTGTAGACCTTGTTTTTGAAAAGGGTTGAGGCCATGATGAGAAA
>NW_019662651.1:0-283 GCF_002806865.2 Cucurbita pepo subsp. pepo
CCTTCGAATTTTCCCGAGAAAATTCCGAGAAAAGAAAATCCTCTCTGTTTCTTTGATCTGTGTGAGAGCGAGAGAGTTAGAAGTGTGAAGAACAACTGAAGCAATGGCGACGATGGCAGTTTCGGGAGCCACAGCCGCAGCCACCCCCACACCCGCGGCCGCCGCCACTGAAACACAGAAGAAGAACAGAATCCAGGTTTCCAACACCAAGAAACCCCTCTTCTTCTACGTTAATCTTGCTAAGGTATATATATACTAATCCTTCTTCTTTCGTTTGATTTTA
>NW_019662652.1:0-283 GCF_002806865.2 Cucurbita pepo subsp. pepo
ATAAATATTAATTGACTGGGTTTTATTGACTTTTTTTTTTTTTTTTTCATTGAAAAAATAGTTGAATCTCTTAGAATACGAAAATTTTTGTCGGATAATATTATTAATATATATATATTTTTTTTTATTTCTTTTGCTATTGTTGGTTGAAAATAGTCAACTTTCTAGAGGATGTGGTAAATAGTGTACTTTAACCGTAGCACGATGGGGTTAATATGAGAAAAATAAAAAGTAATAAAATAATAATAACTTAAAAGACTGAATAAATAAATTATTAAAAAAA
>NW_019662653.1:0-283 GCF_002806865.2 Cucurbita pepo subsp. pepo
AGTGTCGACATCATAAAAGATAACATAATCTTTCTACATTGATGGAAACCTACCCACCAGGCTGCCTAATAAATACCAATCTGATTTCAGTAACTGCTAATATAACAGGAACATAGCTTGAAAAGTCATTTCGAACAGGCTCCGAAGTCGTAACAATAAGCAATTTATCAGAACGAGAACTAGAAACCTGGTAGATATGAATACATGATATAAATAGTAGTCGTGTATACAAAATTTCCTAGTAAGGGGAAGAAAGAAAGCACAAGAGCCTCAAATACAATGG
>NW_019662654.1:0-283 GCF_002806865.2 Cucurbita pepo subsp. pepo
TTATTATTATTATTATTATTATTATTATTATTATTTTTTGGGTTCAATTTTTGAAATTTTAATTTTAATTTTTTTTTTTTTTTGAATTTAATTTCCAGGAGGATTGGGTTGTTTGTCGTGTTTTTCACAAGAACACTCCGGCACCGGCGAGAATTCCGACAACAATGTCTCAAATCCCCAACTTTTTCCCTATGATGAATCCAATGCCTGCTGATTTTCCGATCACCGTCGGGTTCGACATCGGTGAGCCGAAGTGGAAGCCGCCGGAACCATCTGAATATTA
>NW_019662655.1:0-283 GCF_002806865.2 Cucurbita pepo subsp. pepo
GTTATGTTATGTTTTTTAAATTGTATGTATACAGCATGTATGAATGACATGAATTACGATAAATGACATGAAATATAATCTCGTTAGAATTATGTATAATTTGAGAACTGAAGAATGAGAAACGATATGACATGAATGATGAACGATATCTTAAACGATATGAAAAATGATATGATATGTTCATAATGCTAGCTGCCTTGACGGTTACTAGTTCTAGCGGGTGTCCGGCCTAAGGGGTTCCCAGAGTATGCCCACCGGATAAGGAAAGTGGCACAGCGGTGTG
>NW_019662656.1:0-283 GCF_002806865.2 Cucurbita pepo subsp. pepo
TGGAAATGACCTCTTGAAGAAAATCTGCTACCCCTTTTCTCTCAGGGCACTTGAAACCACAATCCTCAAAGAATTCAAGAACTCGATCACGAGGACCGTGATATATGATCTTCTTTTGAGCCATCAAGATTATGTCGTCGAAGAGATCGAAGGTTTCGGGAGCTGGCTGAAGAAGGGAGACAAGTATTGTAGCATCTGTAAAACGAGCTAGATTTTGCAGACAAGAAACGATTTGAAATGCTGTGGAACTGTCCAATCCATTTGTTATTTCATCCATGAACAA
>NW_019662657.1:0-283 GCF_002806865.2 Cucurbita pepo subsp. pepo
CAGCAAGAATGAGTATATATATTTTGAAACGAGAGGTATGCAAGTTGTTCGAATATTAATTTGTATTTATATGCATATTTGGGGCATCGAGTTTCATGGGCGGGTACGCTATGATTTAAAAGATTAATGCCGAAAAAGGAAGGATTGAAAGGGGCAATATCGATCCTATTTGAAAATCATTTTCTTCCAGTTGTTCTTGAGGTAGACTCGTCATAAATATCTCTCTTAATCTATAATTTAATTCGTTTATTAATTAATTAAAAAAAAAAAAAAAAAAAAAAAC
>NW_019662658.1:0-283 GCF_002806865.2 Cucurbita pepo subsp. pepo
TTTTTTTTTAAGTTTTATTAATCCACAATTTATAATTATTCGGATACAATCTTAATAAAATATATTAAAAGTTCACAAACAAATACAAATTTATAATTATTCACAAAAATAAAAAATATATAAAAATATTTGGATTGAAATATGTGACCGAGTACTGAACTATTAGAAAAATAAAAATTAGAAAAAATAAAAAAAAATATATATATTGAGATATAATAATATTACAAAAATAGATAATAAATATAATAAAATTTAGAATACGCTTTGAAATTATTTATATATA
>NW_019662659.1:0-283 GCF_002806865.2 Cucurbita pepo subsp. pepo
TAAGGAAAAGGTACATTCCTAAGCATTATTCTCGAGTACTCGAGCAAAAATTTTATACTTTACAAAAGGATTCAAAAGTGTAGAAGATTATTACAAAGAAATGGAGACTCTTATGAATAGAGCATGCATTGATGAAGACGAGGGGATATAATTGCTAAATTTTTTGGTGGATTGAACCGACAACATGCTCATTAAGTAGATCTGCAAGTGTACTTTGATATGTGAAAATTCTTACACCTTTACTTCAAAATTGAAGGGCAATTAACTTGGGAGAAGAACTCCA
>NW_019662660.1:0-283 GCF_002806865.2 Cucurbita pepo subsp. pepo
TTTAAACGCAAAAAATAAAAAATAAAATATTGAAACAATAATTTTAGCAAATAAAAATTTCAACAATACCAAAATTTTAAAATAAATTAAATAAAAATTAAATCCAATCAAATTTATAATATTTAATTATTAAAAAAATTCTAAATACATTTTTTTGAAGAAAATAAATGATTAATATTCCATTTGCGACTTCTTACTTTATTCTCTTATTTTACTTTTTTGGATATATTTTTTATTCCCACAAAAAAAAATTAACACTAATTTATATAAAATATTCAATATT
>NW_019662661.1:0-283 GCF_002806865.2 Cucurbita pepo subsp. pepo
CTTTTTCCCGTTGTTATCCACTCCTATAAAATGCTAAACAAGCCGGGCCATCCTCTTTATCTTCATTGGACTCAAGGACATCGATAACCCCTAAAGTCAATGATTGTGTAGCTAAGAGCTGCTAGCAGCAACTAAAGGTGGAAGACAAGATTTATCCAGTGTGAGATATCACATTGTTCGAGGGACCCGATCATTTTTTTTTTTTGCTATAGAATATGTTGACAATCATCCGGACTCTACCACCCAAAGAAAGGCCCCATAGCAGCCAACAAATCCAATTCAA
>NW_019662662.1:0-283 GCF_002806865.2 Cucurbita pepo subsp. pepo
GATAAATTTTTTTGTTTTTTACCTTTGTGGAATATGAAAGCCGAATTGATACGAAACTGTTATTTATTCTCTTTTTCATATTATTAAAATTTCACTTAGTGGATAAATTTGTAAAATCACGTCTATCGTTGTTGTCACAATTTAGATTTGTGAAAGCTCACTCAACCTTTATATAACAATAAAGAAAATTTTATTTGATCGATAAGATGGGAGTCAAAGTAGAAGAAGACTACACAACAATGTGGTATTTGCTGCATACTCTTCAATTCAAAAGATAGTCGGG
>NW_019662663.1:0-283 GCF_002806865.2 Cucurbita pepo subsp. pepo
ACACATCTTTATTGGAGGAACAAAGAAATAACATGGTTGAGCAATGTGTTGTTTTCTTAGGTAATTACAAGTAGTGTCAGCCATTCAATTCCTTAGTAAATCCAATCGTATGAAAATGCGTCTATTAGATAGTTTTGGGACTTGGTCTTGAAAAACAAAACATGATGGGAAGAAAGTAACACTACAGTGGTAGTCATCAATAAGTTTTGTATGAAAATGCATCTATTAGATAGTTTTGAGACACGTAAGACGTGTTTTAGTGTAAGGGTTTGAGAGATGAATT
>NW_019662664.1:0-283 GCF_002806865.2 Cucurbita pepo subsp. pepo
TTATTTTTAATAAATATTAAAATTATTTTTTATTATTTTATAAACTTTGTGTGTGTTGCAATTTAAACTCGGTAAAATTTTAAAAATTACCATATTAACCATTAAAATTGTTTTTTTTTTCATCTTAAACTCCTCCTAATTTAAAGGTACTAATATTAGCTTTTAATATTATACCAAATAATTTAGCAACTTAATCATATAAATTTTTAAATAATTATTATATTTAATATCATAATAATGTATAATAAATGACTAATTAAAATTGACCTAACTTAACAAACAT
>NW_019662665.1:0-283 GCF_002806865.2 Cucurbita pepo subsp. pepo
CAAAACAAAGCTTCATAAAAACAATCAACAACCTTCAAACTCCAAAATGAATAAAAAAAATTGAAATTGAACACGATCTTCCAGATAGCACGAAAAGCAAACAGTCCTCAAAGCCTCCGGATTACCAATAAGAAATTTCCATTGCTATGTAATCAAAATAGTGAGTGAAACACAACTGGATCTTAATTTCTGGTGACTGAAGAGTGATTTCTTCCATCTATAATCGACAAACCTCAATAAAGAAATGGAATTTGGGAGGGATTAATGATGTTGATTGCGAAAT
>NW_019662666.1:0-283 GCF_002806865.2 Cucurbita pepo subsp. pepo
GAGATCCCACATCGGTTGGAGAGAAGAACGAAACATTTTTTGTAAAATAGACGCGTTTTAAAATCTTGAAGGGAAGCTCAGAAGGAAAAGCCTAAAGAGGATAGGACGGTTACAAAATGGTATTAGAGCCAGACAGCGAAGGATGTGCCGGTAAGGAAGCTGAGCCTCGAAGGGAGGTGGACACGAGGCGATGTGCCAGCAAGGACGCTGGGTCCATTTGAATTGTTTTAAAACTAAAATCAAAAGTGTTCCCATTTTTAAAGAAGGAAATTTATTTTAATTT
>NW_019662667.1:0-283 GCF_002806865.2 Cucurbita pepo subsp. pepo
ATTTATAAAAAAAATGATGATGAGTATACCAACAAAAAAAAAAATAATAATAATAATAATAAAAGTGAGATAATTCAATCCCTACTCTATTTACAAATTTATGCTTTTAAACGTATAAATAATTAACATGTACAGATCATTTTGTTTGGTTTATTCTTTGACTGCTATGCTCCCCACCCACAAAAAAAAAATAGAGACTTGTTCTTGCTCTCCCAATTTAGGAAGACAGAAATGGCCGGTTGTTTCATTGGTTCCTCCCAACCTGCTCTTTTTTCTCATATCG
>NW_019662668.1:0-283 GCF_002806865.2 Cucurbita pepo subsp. pepo
TTTAAAAAAAACCATTCATTAATACTTTTTAACTAAAAAAAAATTTAAAAATACTCTTAATATTACTATTGTGTTTAAAAAATAGTCATGAAATCTTAAAAGTAGCATTAACACCTTAACCTTTATAAGAAAATTTTAATTTTTTTAATGATCTATTGATATCTCATAGATTATCTCCAAATTTTTAAAAATTAAAGGGTACTCTTGAAACATTTTCGAAAGTTTAATGATATTTTTGAAATATTTTTTTGAAAGTTTAAAGATATTTTTGAAAAAAAAAATT
>NW_019662669.1:0-283 GCF_002806865.2 Cucurbita pepo subsp. pepo
ACATAGCCTTAAAATAGCTAAAACCAGCATAGAACTCCCCATTTCTCATAAACCCACCAATCAATGCGTTCCACGAAACAGTATCTCTCGTGGGCATTTCATCAAACACCTTGACAGCATCCGGCAATTTACCACACCTCTCGTACATGGAGATGAGAGAGTTCATTATGACGACCCCATTTTCATGGTTGGAGAGCTCGAAGCTCTTGATGATGGAGGCATGGAGGGAAGAGCCCAAATAGAGGTGGCCGTGTCTTCCACAAACGGACAGAAGGAAGCTTGG
>NW_019662670.1:0-283 GCF_002806865.2 Cucurbita pepo subsp. pepo
ATATATATATATATATATAGAGGTTCTTTTAAGCTATGGTTTTTTGGATCCATCTCTAGTTTGTCGCCACTTGCCGGCGGATAAAGGGAAGAAAAAGGTATATTATCTCTCCCCAACTTGGCCTAAATTTTAGTGCATTGAGCTTTGCCTAAAGCAAAGTGCTTGTGGATTACTTTAATTCATTTGTTTAACGAAAACCCCTTTTCGTTAATTAGGTAAATATCATTCTTTTAGTGTTTTTGTTCCCTAACTTTGTCTCTTTTGCCTATCAAATCATGTCTCT
>NW_019662671.1:0-283 GCF_002806865.2 Cucurbita pepo subsp. pepo
AAAAAAAAAAAAAAAAAAAAAAAAAAAAAAAAAACAACAGTTGGAGTGTTTAAAACACAGATTCCAATGAACTGATTTAAAAGACAGAAGGAACATAGTCAGTGATATTCATTTCACTCAGTTTGTATCAGAAACAAAAAAAGACAGTGATGGAGAGAGAAATGTAGAGAGAGAGAGAGAGAAACATTCAAAATCATATGACCATGCAATGAAATTGCTATCAAATTTGTATTATAATATTACAAAAGGATATCTAAAGTGAAGATTCATATCAGGCAACAAA
>NW_019662672.1:0-283 GCF_002806865.2 Cucurbita pepo subsp. pepo
CAGTATCGGAACAAAGGAGGTGGGGCCGTCGAATTGGGCCCGGGCCCAATATAGTCACCAATGAAAATGTTGGGCCGGTCCTCGCAATTGAACATGAGGTCTAAATCGGGAATTTTACCAGGGTACAACCGTAACAACTGTAGGATCCCCCACAGCGTAAACTTATCCCTACTTTGATACGCATCCATAAATTTCTCCACGTAAGCCCTACCGTCGATTATCACCAGCCGGAAACCCGCCTTTGGCCGCCCGCTCTCCACCATCTCCCTCGTGATCCCCGTTC
>NW_019662673.1:0-283 GCF_002806865.2 Cucurbita pepo subsp. pepo
TTGATATTGTCGATTTTGAGTATAAACTCTTATAACTTTATCTTTGGTTTCTTCTAAAAAGTTTCAATAAAAGTTTTATATTGATCGACGATAGTTGTTTTGAGCAATGGATTGATTTTAAAAGATTTAATTTAGAAATGAAAACGGTTAAGAATAATGCTCTGATACCATGTTAAAAATGAAAACTGTTATTGACCTATTCTCGTAAAGACAAGTCGGGTGTTATTGACCTATACTCGTAAAGACAAGCAGGATGTTATTGACCTACCCTCGTAAAGACAAG
>NW_019662674.1:0-283 GCF_002806865.2 Cucurbita pepo subsp. pepo
AAAATACATTCAAAAAACAATTTTTAACAGATACACCAAACGACTTGATCTTTATTTAAATAGAGAAACAAGGGCTACAAAGTGCATACATCAAAGAAAAAGATTAAGATAGATAAATATAATAAACCAAGCAACCATAAGAAGAGTTAAACTCTTTATTCTACCTCATAGTTCATAATATTTAAAACCATAACTTAACAAAACCCTTTCCTTCGACTAACTCTCTCGGCATAATCAACGAGTTTTCCGAGCTCTTCCTCACTGATACGACCATCACCATCAG
>NW_019662675.1:0-283 GCF_002806865.2 Cucurbita pepo subsp. pepo
ACAAAAGATTCAAAGACATAGACGAATTGACGCTTCGGAACGACCCCTCTATGACTATACAGCTCTCGACCGCTCTTCCTACTCGATCAATACCCTGCGAAACACCAAAAAAAGAAAGACCAAGCGGTACTTTGGCTGCTTATGGACCCAACTCAACTAGCAATGGGTGAGTATATAAATATATTCAATAAGTATCCTAGTAGGTATCCACATCTTTAACTTAGTAGGCATCCACAAACCTTACTTTAGAATCTTGGAAGTTCAGGCCTCGTCTTTATTGCTA
>NW_019662676.1:0-283 GCF_002806865.2 Cucurbita pepo subsp. pepo
AGGAGTACATTTCACAGTATCCGTAAATTACGACAAAGGAAGACAAAGAATCCCATGAAGAACTCACACCATGAGTACCTGTAATTGAAGGTAGAGATGAAATTTCATACTATGACAATCTAGATATGTTATGACTCAGTAATAATTCTTTAATCTTTGGCAGATTTGGAGCTAAATAGGAAGTGAAGGGGTCAAACTATCAATTGTATGCAAGGTTTATTGTCATGCTCACTTCAGGAAATTTCTCAAAGTTCTGAGTGTCTAGTTCTCCAGTGACAGTTGG
>NW_019662677.1:0-283 GCF_002806865.2 Cucurbita pepo subsp. pepo
AAAAAAAAAAAAAAAAAAAAAAAAAAAAAAAAAAATTATGTCATCATATTTTTCAATAACTCAAAATTGTAACTATACAACAGTAAATAATAAGCGAATATTTCGAAGGAAAAAAATAATGTTACAATTTAACATTAAGATAAATAAACACTGAAGTGCATGAACATGAAAGATAATAATGCAATATAAACTCTTTTAATAAATCATTAATATTATTTTCAGAAGACTGAACTTGGGAAAATATAAAATTTTAAAGTGTAAATATTCTCAATCTCATCCTGCC
>NW_019662678.1:0-283 GCF_002806865.2 Cucurbita pepo subsp. pepo
GTTATAATCTTACCAAGAAGAGAGTAAAGTTATGACTCTCATGTGTAGTCGGTCAAGGTTAACACAAGAGTGGCACATGGAGCAAGACGGTGTATTGTCTAAAAATGTGCATGATAACTAAGCCAAGTTTGTGATTGGGTTTAGAGAGAAAAAAGCTTAACCTATTCTGTCTATTTTTGTTCGTTTCTCTTTTAATAGCCTTTTACTTAAAATTCTAACGTGAAAGCNCTCTTTTAATAGCCTTTTACTTAAAATTCTAACGTGAAAGCTATTCAAAGGAATA
>NW_019662679.1:0-283 GCF_002806865.2 Cucurbita pepo subsp. pepo
AAAAAAAAAAAAAAAAAAAAAAAAAAAAAAAAAATCAAACATCATTTGGTTTGATATTTCTCAATGTTCATAGTGTCCACAGTAGTTGCTCAAAAACAACTCTGCTTTGCTTGACAAAAAGGTAAGTTTTGGTCACTTAGAAAAACAAATGACCCTTTTACAAAATGTGTAGTAAAATCAAACAACATTTTGTTTGTGTTGTTTGATGAGAGAATTACATGAGGAAAAATGATACACAGACTTGGACACGAAAACCTGTGCCATTTTATAGCATCAAACCATA
>NW_019662680.1:0-283 GCF_002806865.2 Cucurbita pepo subsp. pepo
CCTCAACCCAAAACTGTCGTGTTTTTCTAGCTTTAGCTAGTTCGACGACGGCTTTGGCAGATGGGTCTTTATGTAAATGTTCCTTGATGATGTCTCGCATCGATGCGTCGATCTTATTTGAATTAATATGGGCAACATGCACAGGGCCGCATGTTCACCCTTCCGACTCAGTGCGTCGGCTGCTTGATTACTCTTTCCTGCTTTGTGTTCAAACTTGAAGTCGAATTCGGCCAACGNGTTCAAACTTGAAGTCGAATTCGGCCAACGACTCCTGCCACCGGGC
>NW_019662681.1:0-283 GCF_002806865.2 Cucurbita pepo subsp. pepo
CAGGAACACTCTGATACCATGTTAGAATCACGGATCTCCAAATTGGTATGATATTGTCACTTTGAGTATAAGCTCTAATGGCTTTACTTTGGGCTTCCCCAAAAGGCCTCATGCCAACGGAGAAAGTATTCCTTAGTTATAAAACCATGATCATCCACTAAATTAACGAACGTGGGACTCACTCCCAATAATCCTCAACATTTTCTAGCCAATCCCCATTCTCATCCCCAATATNTTTTTTGTTTTTTTAAGTATATTGAACCTTGCTCATACCTTCCTCCAT
>NW_019662682.1:0-283 GCF_002806865.2 Cucurbita pepo subsp. pepo
TTCATCCTTCATAGAAGAACATATCGAACGGCTCAGATCTACAGAAAAAGGTGTGAAAGTCATTTACCTTCTTCTTGTTCTTGAACCTACGACCTTCATGTTATTAGCACAACGCTCTAACCAACTGAGCTAATAGGCCATAGGTTTTATGCACATTGTAGATCAATAGTTCCTAATTTAGTCAATCGAGTTTAGGTTACATAATTTTATGTTTAATAAACTTANTTCCTAATTTAGTCAACCGAGTTTAGGTTACATAATTTTATGCATAATAAACTTAAAA
>NW_019662683.1:0-283 GCF_002806865.2 Cucurbita pepo subsp. pepo
CATCAGGTGTCGAATCGAGATTTCGAATCTTGATTTGAATCGAGATTTTGAATCTTGATTTGAATCTTAGACATGAATCGTTCCACATTTCTAACAACGAGGGGATAGACTTCCTTTTATCTTTTCTATCATTCACTATGAAATTTCCTTATAACTTTTATGTCATTTTCTTCTACAACCTAGATAGACTAGTCATGAACCTTTTTATTCTTTTTAAATAAACTGAATGCATTGTTACCNCCTTTTTATTCTTTTTAAATAAACTGAATGCATTGTTACCTAA
>NW_019662684.1:0-283 GCF_002806865.2 Cucurbita pepo subsp. pepo
CTTTTCTCTGATCCTTCCCCTGAACTCAATCCTTCTTTAACAGTAACCTCCTCTCCTGGCTGGCCTAATACTTCTGAACCTGCCCCTGACTGAACCTCGGGCTCCTCTTTCTTGCTGGCTGGGTTGGAAGGAACTGACTTTCTTGCTTGNTTATCGATTTCATGGCTTCGCCCCTCGTAAACTCGGGTTTTCACTATTCTTTAGGTAAATAGACTGGCTGATCAGCTCCTTCACCTTTACATTCGGGAGAGTGAGTAAATCAAAGAAAGAAGTCAGAAGACTC
>NW_019662685.1:0-283 GCF_002806865.2 Cucurbita pepo subsp. pepo
AAATCTTCCGAAACCCACCGATTACAGTAAACATAACAAATATTCTAAGAAGTCATGATTAGCTCACTATTCACTGCAAATCTAGTGATGATGACTTGGGAGTCCATCATTTCCCACCTTTGAGCGGTTTCGCTTTTAGTTTTCGACCAAACTTTGGGGGCTCAACACAGTTTTACTGCACCTTCCAGTGGTCTAGCTGGTCGCATTACTTTGATATATANTTCCCACCTTTGAGCGGTTTCGCTTTTAGTTTTCGACCAAACTTTGGGGGCTCAACACAGTT
>NW_019662686.1:0-283 GCF_002806865.2 Cucurbita pepo subsp. pepo
GACTTCGCCGATTTTCGGGTCGTCGTATTTTGGTTCTACCAGAGCTTCTGATATAGACACAGATTTTTGAAAATAGGTTTTGATCTCAGGAACTGGAGAAAAAACGAACGGGAACAACCGCGTCCGAGTAGGTCGAGGGGACAGAAGGTCCCTTTGAAGTGGAAGGGACAGTGGGTCTNGGGTCTCGATGGAGTAACGGCAGATGACCAGGGGCTCTTTGATGGTCTAATAAGACCTTTCTACAAAAGATCATTAATTTCTGCTTTGCAGAATGTTAGTAATT
>NW_019662687.1:0-283 GCF_002806865.2 Cucurbita pepo subsp. pepo
GTGCTAAAAAAACCGAGTCATGGTCGACGTTTTTCGAATCTATTGTGGGGAATGATTAGATTAGGCTTGATGTTTGAATAGAATTTCGAAGAAATTGAGTTTATAAAAGAGTAAAAGATTGCTTGAAATCGACCCCTNCTACGTGCTAAAAAAACCTAGTCATGATCGAGGTTTTTGGAAACTTTTGTGGTAAATTATTAGATAAGGGTTGATGATTTAGAATAGAATTTCGAAGAAACTTTGTGCGTAAAACAGTAAAAGATTGCTTGAAATCGACCCCTGA
>NW_019662688.1:0-283 GCF_002806865.2 Cucurbita pepo subsp. pepo
AATTGGAAAGTTTGTATTTCTCTGCTTAGCTGTGAAGAAACATGGATTTACCATAATTTCTATGTCTGTTTATGGGAGGGATGTGGGTGTTTTTTTGAAACTCATCCAAGCCCGCCCAAAATTACTATTCTAGCCCTTATGAGTGACCAACATCTACTATTCTTTTGTCTACCTTTATAAGGACGCTAACATAAACCGTAGTGAAAAGAAAATGAAAAAATATATATATATTTATAGNTAATTAGATATATCATGGTGTATAGATTTGAAGCACGAACTTGTT
>NW_019662689.1:0-283 GCF_002806865.2 Cucurbita pepo subsp. pepo
ACGTTGATGTGCTTGAGTGGCTAATGCGGCAAACTTGTAATCAATTGAGCTCTCTGTGCGCAGGTTCAAATTCTGTTTCGAGGACGAAGGAGAAAAAATCATCACCTTCTTTCTGTCACCTCCTTTTGAAATGTTTTGATCAAATCTGCATGTTTCGCTCACAAAAATATCATCTTCCCCCTCTTCAGAAGGATTCGTCCTCGAATCAGAAAAAATCATCACCTTCNTTTCGCTCACAAAAATATCATCTTCCCCCTCTTCAGAAGGATTCGTCCTCGAATCA
>NW_019662690.1:0-283 GCF_002806865.2 Cucurbita pepo subsp. pepo
AACTTAGAGGTCATCGTGTCATGTATCATATACTTATCCTGGAAACCTTCCCCTAAAATAACATTCAATTTTCTCCTCATGAACACATGAATGGTGTCGTCATAATCATGTAATCCTACTGGTAAATCGTGGTGCAGGACATCTCGTTTAGCTGATGGGAAAGGTAGGCCTATCATAACATCCAGCTCATGATACATATTGCATGACATCCTACCTANCTAATGCAGATAATGGTTACTTAGGGGTATGGATCCTACCAACTTATTTAACATGTTATTCACAT
>NW_019662691.1:0-283 GCF_002806865.2 Cucurbita pepo subsp. pepo
AACATCCATTAAGTCACTTATGGCACAGCACATATGAGTGTTAACATTTTTTTATTTCTCTACTATATTAGCCCTTTGGTTTATTTGCTTTACAAGATGTCAAAGTTTTCTATGTTTGAAATAAATTTGGTTTATTGTTTTCTGGTCCCATTGGTACCATCAAAACTTATTTATTTATTTCTTTGAAATGTTTGAGTTTACCATTCATATGTTTTCATTTTTCTACATTGGTTTTANTGGTCCCATTGGTACCATCAAAACTTATTTATTTATTTCTTTGAAA
>NW_019662692.1:0-283 GCF_002806865.2 Cucurbita pepo subsp. pepo
TAGATCATCACATCCAACGACTAGGATTCAAAACCAAGGTCAGTAGCTCGCTGATCGGAGATGATATTTCCGATTGGTTGTCCAGAAAATCCAACCTCCAATTCACAACGATTTGGGAGCTCTCAATCTCGATTTAAGCTTTCCCTATAAAGTTTGAAGTTGAGGAATAGTTTGAAACAAGAATCGAGCAAGGTCGAGCTACCAATCGTAATCAATAAGCGTTTAGATTTTAGNTCGAGCTACCAATCGTAATCAATAAGCGTTTAGATTTTAGGTCTCCTAC
>NW_019662693.1:0-283 GCF_002806865.2 Cucurbita pepo subsp. pepo
GAAGGAAATGGAGTTCATTTATTAAATAGGTTCCCCGCCCGAGACGGGAATAGAGGTTCTGGTTTAGGAGCTGATCATTAATCTTGTCGGGCTTCACTGCAGTCTCCCTGATTTCATTCTCTTATCTTTTCTTCTCCGGTAAACAAGGGTTGGTTGAACTACTTCTCTTTCATTTTCTTCTGANTAAGTGAGGGGAATAGGGAGGCAGGAGAAAGTAGAGAAGCAGATAGTTTACGAGGGTTGAAGACGCGAGACAAAGGAGCGAAGCGATGAGACACGAATA
>NW_019662694.1:0-283 GCF_002806865.2 Cucurbita pepo subsp. pepo
AAGGCATATTTTATGTCAGCTGCCAACTCTTCAAAGAGAAAAGCTTCCTTCCAAACCTACAAAGAAGCTGAGCGAAGCTGAGCAAAGTGAATTAAGAGCTCAATGGTATTCTCATATGGAAACCATAAAAGAAAACATATCATTCTTCGAATGGTTTGAATAAAATATTTTGCAAATATGCATTTCGACTCAAAGAAGCTGGAAGACTACCAGAAGATTTTATCCACNGAAAATCTCAAAAGATTCTGGTACTCTGCAAGAACAAGCAGGCAGCTCTGTACCG
>NW_019662695.1:0-283 GCF_002806865.2 Cucurbita pepo subsp. pepo
AGTATTGAAGAGTGAGAAATGGAGGCAAGCCACGGATCTAGAGCAATAAACAGAAATGGCACATGGGAAGAAGTTAGTGGCCGTGATTTAATCTTGATCCCTTTAGATCTCCACAGAAGACGAAGTCAATTTGAGCATTACAAACTTTATGAAATTAAAATAAGAAATAAAGTTTTCTAACCACTCATGAAATGATGCTTGCAACTTCATCNTTAACTCAAACGAATCAGCTTGTCACACAAGAAATGATGGTTGAACCTAGCCTATCCAATTTTGTAGATGA
>NW_019662696.1:0-283 GCF_002806865.2 Cucurbita pepo subsp. pepo
AAGAAGTTTTACCTAGGGCAACTTCTATCACAATCCTCTTCGCGCTTTTTGAAACTTCTTTAAATGTTATTGTTCACTAGTTATTTAGGCGCATCTTTCTTAAAAGAATTGTGACGACAGATGACCTAGGTAAAACTTCTATTGGGAGATCAGTGCAATAGAGAATCTGTATCTCTCTCCTGAAACCTTCCGCGGACAACATAACAAAGAGTTCCTAGAAAAAATATCATAGAANATCTCTCTCCTGAAACCTTCCGCGGACAACATAACAAAGAGTTCCTAG
>NW_019662697.1:0-283 GCF_002806865.2 Cucurbita pepo subsp. pepo
ACCTATCTTTCAATCTGTCTTCCTACGGTGCTGTTCTAACGAGTAAATTTGGATGTGTACCATATACACTACACACAACCCATACATGCGAGTATGGGCTCACCAGTCAGTTCGCACACCGTTGGGCCACTTTCCTTATTCGGCGAGCATACTCTGGAAGCTCCTTAGGCCGGACACCCGTTAGAACTAGTCACCGTCACGGCAGCGCTATGCNTTTCCTTATTCGGCGAGCATACTCTGGAAGCTCCTTAGGCCGGACACCCGTTAGAACTAGTCACCGTCA
>NW_019662698.1:0-283 GCF_002806865.2 Cucurbita pepo subsp. pepo
TAACTCTAAATCATATTCTTCTACCGTCCTTTCCCATTGTTTAGGGCTTAAGAAGGTTTCTTAGTTCGTGAACATGGCCACTTAGAGAATGCCTCCTTAAACTGATTCCAAGGGATGATTCCATCTTCTGTGCTTACAATCTTGGAAGCTGACTTCCACCTAAAATGCGCCTCTCTTTAAGCATGCATGTGGCGCAATGAACTTTGTACTCTTCAAGGCAGTTCATANTTCTATAGCTTCGAGCCATGTGTCACGGTCATGCCTGTCCAGGGCCTGTTGCCCA
>NW_019662699.1:0-283 GCF_002806865.2 Cucurbita pepo subsp. pepo
GCTAGACGAAGAGTCATTGAGTCTTTCGTTACGTGATTTTTAACACCCTGACTAGAACAAATTTAAAGGCAACACAAACAAGTGTTGTTAAAATTTGTTACAAACGGAGAAAGAGTTCGGGATATTGTTTCTAACGAAATACAAAAGACCCGAAGTACACAAACCGGGTCGACACTCATAAACGACCCTCAAGTGACAATGCAGCTCTCGAACGCTCCCCCACCTCGAGCGACNGGAAATCGAAAATGCGGTGAGTAAAAAAGTACTCGGTAAGCAGCCTACT
>NW_019662700.1:0-283 GCF_002806865.2 Cucurbita pepo subsp. pepo
CCTTCGATAGTATCTCGCTAGTCCTAAGAAACTCTGTACTGATGTTACCGAAGTTGGGCATTCTTACTTCGTGACCGCTTTGACCTTAGTAGGATCTACGGATACTCCGTCCTTTGTCGCCACGTATCCTAGGAAAGAGACTTATCGTAACCAAAATTCACACTTTGAGAACTTGGCATACAACTTGTTCTCTTTTAGGGTGGCTAGGANGGGTGGCTAGGACATTTTAGAGGTGTTCCTGCTGTACCAAGTTTGTTTTTTAGTACACTAGGATGTCATCAAT
>NW_019662701.1:0-283 GCF_002806865.2 Cucurbita pepo subsp. pepo
GACCCAATATTTTACTACGGACCATGACTAACGACAACACATGAATGCACAAGTGATTTAAATATGAAATAGAGAAAATTCTTTAATTCAAATAATGTTTTTGAACGAAAAACAAACAGAACACTTAACAGTTTGGAAATAAATTTCGAAAGAATTCAAATACAAAATAAAGACTTGACTGACGCCCCGGGACAACCCATTCCTCTGTGACAATCTCCGTCTCCATNGATGCCTCACACTTTTGAAAAAGGAAAACATAGCAAGGATGAGTATAAAAAATTAT
>NW_019662702.1:0-283 GCF_002806865.2 Cucurbita pepo subsp. pepo
AGAAGGGGTAGAGAAATTTTAGCACAAAAAAGAATTGAGAGAGAGTACCCATATGAGAGAGAAAAAGAAAAAGGAGTTGGGGGAGTAAATCTAAAAATTCCAACTTTCTATGAGAGATCTGATCCATATGAGTATTTGCAATATGAGAGCAAAATTGAGCATGTCTTCGATTGCAACAATTCAGTGAAGAAAGAAAGTTGAAGCTTGCTGTGGCTGAATTTTGTGATTACGCCANAGACAATTTTGAAATCAGAGTGGAGGAGAAATTATGAAGAACCAATTG
>NW_019662703.1:0-283 GCF_002806865.2 Cucurbita pepo subsp. pepo
AAGAATTTTTCTTACATTTTCGGAAGTAGAATATACTTTTCAAAGATTTTTCAAATCATTTAAAATATTGTTTCTTTAACTTGATTGGTTCCATCATGAGTTACTTCAAGAGTTTTCCAAATTTCATATGTCGAAGAACACATACATACTCTATTAAATTCATCATTACTTAAGGCATAATACAGACAATTGATAGCACTAGCATTCAAAGAACATTTTTTCATATCATGCTCTTCANACCCTAATATTATTAACAATTTTTATTGGAATGTAAGGACCATTA
>NW_019662704.1:0-283 GCF_002806865.2 Cucurbita pepo subsp. pepo
TTCTATGGTGTAGTGGTTAGAACTTTGGACTTTGAATCCAAAGACTTGGGTTCAACTCTCGATCGGACCTTTAAGAAGAAATGACTTTGATGCGAAAACACAGAATAAGGAACGACAACACAAATTTTGAGTTGACTTGGACCTTTGAACAAGAAGAAGATGCGCATTTTTTAGTNCTTGGACCTTTGAACAAGAAGAAGATGCGCATTTTTTAGTGTAGGACCTTAATTTTCAAAAATCCAACTCGAAACGCCAAATTTTCAATCTCATGGGTAGCTTGTTC
>NW_019662705.1:0-283 GCF_002806865.2 Cucurbita pepo subsp. pepo
ACTTGGATTCTTTAGCACGTGTTTCAAACGTCCCGGTTTCAAATTTCCAAATTAGGGTTTCGATTTTAAGAACTTTTTTACTTTTTTACACACTCCGTTTCTTGAACATTCTATTCTAAATCAGTATTACTAATCATTCCCCACAAAAGATCCGAAAAACATGGATAGTTCCCCGATTTTTGTAGCACGTGCTTCAAACGTCCCGGTTTGGGGTTTCCGAATTAGGGTTTTGATTTTNTCGCTTCTTCGACATTCTATTCAAAATCATCATGCCTAATAATTT
>NW_019662706.1:0-283 GCF_002806865.2 Cucurbita pepo subsp. pepo
AAGAAAGAAACAGAAAACAACCATGATGAGATGTATTTGAACAGATTGTAGATTTAGAGATTTTTGTAGTTATTACGGTAAAATTATATCTCAGAACTCCTTTTCCTTTATAGTTATGCTTATAAGAAATTAATTTAGGATCAAATCTTCTTTTCTATCTTACCGTATGTAATAATCAGATCCCATGTTCAATTAATTAGATTTTTTTTACCATCGGAAGTTATANCAATATAATTTTAGCCGGCAGATCCATAAATCTGTAAGATAGTAGCCAAATTAAAAT
>NW_019662707.1:0-283 GCF_002806865.2 Cucurbita pepo subsp. pepo
CCTTCAATGTGATATACAAGAATTTTAACCACCATATTCAACATCAAAGCTTATTAAATATTAGTCACCTTTAAATCAATTTCAAAAGTATGGAAAGTGTGTTAATTAACGGGCTCCTACATAATTGGGTATCTAAATGGGAGGATTTTTAAATAAATTTGTCCTGATATGAGAGGATTCNCTAAATGGGAGGATTTTTAAATAAATTTGTCCTGATATGAGAGGATTCTTAAAGCACAAACGGTGACCCAAACAACAAGTTAAAAATTTTGGCAAAGTAAAA
>NW_019662708.1:0-283 GCF_002806865.2 Cucurbita pepo subsp. pepo
GAGTTCACCGACTCAATAAGCCTCCCATTCCAGGGGTAAGAGTGGGTGAATAGCTGGGGACATAGAGTGTATGATGGAATTCACTCCTACCCGCCTTTAGGGATAGTAGAGAGGTTGTTCCCTCAAATACTGACTCCAAGTCTTGAACAAGGGGCCCCATCCTCTCATTGGCTCGATTAGGATTTGGTTTGGTGGTTGGACCACAAACCAATTGTTCATTAGATGATCAGTGGGACTCANTTAGGATTTGGTTTGGTGGTTGGACCACAAACCAATTGTTCAT
>NW_019662709.1:0-283 GCF_002806865.2 Cucurbita pepo subsp. pepo
ACCAAGCTATAAATAAGTATCAGGCTCCATAGTTTAACACATATGTGCTGGACATCTCCAAATTCTGAAATGACGTAAACTACCTTTACGCCCTTTTCATAACTCATAAGGTGTTTCTGAAACACTCTTAGTAGGAACCATGTAAAAAATGTATGTAGCAGTCTCCACTGCATATCCCCAAAACGGATCAGGTAATTGAGCGAAACTCATCATAGATCGAACCATGTCTAATANATTTTGTCGAGGCATACCAGAGGCTGAGAGTTGAGATCTTATTCCATGT
>NW_019662710.1:0-283 GCF_002806865.2 Cucurbita pepo subsp. pepo
AGGTAAAACATAACATATTCCACATTCTAATAAATATAGAATTAAGCCAACAATAATGGAGTAAATTATAATACAATCAATGGTGTAAAAGTCCAATTATGAGTTATATTTTATAATGAACAAGCAATAACAACATACACAATCAACGACATTTCATTTTTTTTATCTTAAGCAAGACATACCTGACGGAGACGGGGCATCAACGGTGGGACCATGGAACATGCCAAGCCTACNTCAACGGCGGGACCATGGAACATACCAAGCGTACATCGTAGGCTAGTCT
>NW_019662711.1:0-283 GCF_002806865.2 Cucurbita pepo subsp. pepo
CGTCACGAAGCAAGGACTGGACTTTGAAAAGGTATTCGCGCGAGTGGAAAAGTTGGAATCTGTTCGCCTATTGTTGGCGATTGCGGCACATTACTCTTGGGAGGTCCACCACATGGACGTGAAGTCTGTTTTCCTCAATGGAGAGCTGAAGGAGGCCTTCTACGTTCGACAACCACCTAGCTTCCTGGACAANCGACTCCGGCAAGATACTGCGCCTACACAAGACACTCTACTGGCTTCGGCAAGCATCACGAGCCTTGAGTGCAAAGCTCTACAGTACCCT
>NW_019662712.1:0-283 GCF_002806865.2 Cucurbita pepo subsp. pepo
AGCGACTCTGAGTATGTGGAAATTTAGGGTCGTTACACAAGGTAAGAAGAATTGACGACTAGTCGCATCTTCCTGTAATACATAGGCATTTTAGTTTTGGTGGGTATAGACATGATTTTGGTGACTTGTCATATACCCCATATTNCATATACCCCATATTGACACAACATTAAATAGTAAAGGTCTATCTAAAATGAAAGCATGTAAAAGGGGTTTGGAATGGGCATGTAGCCATGGACAATATGTGATATGAACCAAGAGACATCATTCATACAATATACTT
>NW_019662713.1:0-283 GCF_002806865.2 Cucurbita pepo subsp. pepo
GAATTAAAATGAAGAAAGTCAAAATGTTCACTTCATATAATGGAAAAATCTATGTTAGTTGAATTTTAAGGTGTCAAAATTTGG
Organism: Cucurbita pepo subsp. pepo; assembly: GCF_002806865.2. Classification (NCBI taxonomy): domain Eukaryota; kingdom Viridiplantae; phylum Streptophyta; class Magnoliopsida; order Cucurbitales; family Cucurbitaceae; genus Cucurbita; species Cucurbita pepo. The sequence continues at coordinate 85 of NW_019662713.1, forward strand.
TTTAACCAAACTTGCATGCTTGCCAAATAAACCCCACAAGTTTGAGTGGAATTTTGAGTGTCAAAATTTTGTTAACTCAAACATGCATGCTTGCCACNAAAATTTGGTGATCTCAAATTTGCATGCACATGCAAACATGACTCTTTAAAAAGAGTGAACATGGTACATGGAAGGTCTTCTTCTTGGTGAAAAACCTTGA
>NW_019662714.1:0-283 GCF_002806865.2 Cucurbita pepo subsp. pepo
AGTTTCTTAAAATGTCGTCTATTACTCGGTTTTTTAGCACGAGCTTCAAACGTTCCGGATTAGGGTTTCCGAATTAGGTTTTAGATTTTACGCCCTCTTTGACTGCTTTATACCCTATGTTTCTTTGACATTCTATTCTAAATTACTAAGTCTGATAATTTCCAACAAAAAATTTAAAAAACATCTAGTATTATTCGGTTTTTTTTTTTACATGCTTCACACGTACCGGANAATTTCCAACAAAAAATTTAAAAAACATCTAGTATTATTCGGTTTTTTTTTT
>NW_019662715.1:0-283 GCF_002806865.2 Cucurbita pepo subsp. pepo
CCGTTGTAAATCTGGTTGTTGGTATTTTTCCTATTTTTTTCATTTTTTTTTCACTATAGGAACCACCCATTAATCCTGTATTGTGATTTGGGATTTTGACTGATGAGTTGGTTGAAGAGAGATAGTTGGGAGAGGAAGGGGTTAGTGGAGTGTAGTTTAGGGAAAATATTATTTTAATTATTTNATTATTATTATTATTATTATTATTATTATTATTATTATTATCATTATTCTTATTATTCTATTTGGGTCGTTACATTATCTAGCATCGGAATAAAAAAAG
>NW_019662716.1:0-283 GCF_002806865.2 Cucurbita pepo subsp. pepo
AATGATTCCACACCCACACTAATGCTCATTGAGGACAATGGATAGTTTAAGTTTTGGGGTATTAAATCAAATTCCATCGCCCATATATATATTAACATTAAAAAAAAAAAAAAAAAAAAAAAAAAAAAAAAAAAAAAAAAAAAAAAAAAAAAAAAAAAAAAAAAAAAAAAAAAANGTTGTCAGGCAATCTGCATCGCCAATGGAGGTGTCTGAATCGAAGGTAATTGGGAGTTATCCTTATCGTTCAGGTGAGTTGCATCACAAATGTGGCCACACTGAAAAC
>NW_019662717.1:0-283 GCF_002806865.2 Cucurbita pepo subsp. pepo
CATTTCCCACAAAAATTTTAAAAACCATCTAGTTTTACTCAATTTTTTTTTTATTTTTATTTTTTTTTGCACGTGCTTCAAACGTCCCAGAATAAGGTTTCGATTTTAAGTAATCGTTTACTATTTTATACATTTATGTCGCCTATTACTCGAATTTTTAGCACGTGCTTCAAACGTCCCGGATTAGGTTTTCCAAAGTAGGTTTNATTTTATGCCCTATGTTTCTTCGACATTCTAATCTAAATCACTAAGCCTAATCATTTCCCACAAAAATTTTAAAAAA
>NW_019662718.1:0-283 GCF_002806865.2 Cucurbita pepo subsp. pepo
ACTCCTTTTCTTCGAAATTCTATTCTAAGTTATGAAGCCTATTCATTCCCCAGAAAAATTTCTTAAACTTTCGCCAATTACTCGAACTTTTAGCATGTGCTTCAAACGTCCCGGATTAGGGTTTCCAAATTAGGTTTTCGATTTTACGCCCTCTTTTACTTTTTTATACCCTATGTTTCTTCGACATTCTATTCTAAATTACTAAGCCTGATCATTTCCCACAAAAATTTTAAAANAACTCGGTTTTTTTTTTTTGGAACGTGCTTCAAACGTCCCGGGATAA
>NW_019662719.1:0-282 GCF_002806865.2 Cucurbita pepo subsp. pepo
GCGTTTAATCTCCAAGCCTGACTTCCTCCTTCTTTTAAAATTCTAGATTTTCCTCGAGCCGTTAGAACTACAACACACTTATTTTTCATTTAAACACCTATAGTATAAGACTGTTATACAAATAAAACCGCGTGTACTAATATTAGTACACGCGGTTTTATTTGTATAACAGTCTTATACTATAGGTGTTTAAATGAAAAATAAGTGTGTTGTAGTTCTAACGGCTCGAGGAAAATCTAGAATTTTAAAAGAAGGAGGAAGTCAGGCTTGGAGATTAAACGC
>NW_019662720.1:0-282 GCF_002806865.2 Cucurbita pepo subsp. pepo
TATAGAGCTACCCATCAAACCCCATTTCTAAAATATATTTTGAAAAATAATTTTTCAATTTACTTATTTATTTATTTATTAAAAGCTAATCGGGACCCAAAATATCATATGGGTAGGTAGGTTCGGGATGATCCTGTCAATCTTTTGTGAATTTCGCTATTGAAGCGGTAAATTTAAATATAAAAATAAATAATTAAATGGCGATATAGTGATAAAAGCAAGGGTGTCTTGTCGGGATAGGTTAATGTACAAAATCTAAGGTACATGAAAAATAAGGACAGC
>NW_019662721.1:0-282 GCF_002806865.2 Cucurbita pepo subsp. pepo
AAAACAGTTATATATAGTTAATTATCAACCACTCAATTCTACACAGCTTCCGACCCTGCCGCACCTGTCGCCGTCTCCTCCCTTCCGCCGGTGGAGCGCGGCGGCCGGCGGCGATTAATGTGCAGTGCAGGTTCCTGTGGCAGGTGGTGAGATGGTCGTTGGTCAGACCGGCGGGAATTAGGGCGATTGGAAGTGGGTTGAAGGAGGGGAGGGGGGTTGAATTTGGAATCAAGGACGACAGAAGTGGATTCCAAGGCTTGGTCGGAACGACACATCGTTTTT
>NW_019662722.1:0-282 GCF_002806865.2 Cucurbita pepo subsp. pepo
TGAAAATCAAATACATGGATCCACATATCCTCTCCACCCGCAATGAACTTCATCCCATACTTGGGTTCCAATGAAGCAGATTCTACAGTGCAAGGCATGTTGTAGCTCTTGACCAAGCCAAAGCTGCTAAAGAAAACAAAAAATCAGGAGGAGAATATATAATTTAACAGTAACATTGCTTAAGCATTACACTTACTGATTTGCATCCCAGAATTTAACAGTAGATCCGTCAGCAGTTGTGATATACCGTCCATCCTGACTTACTTCTGCACTGGTCACTGA
>NW_019662723.1:0-282 GCF_002806865.2 Cucurbita pepo subsp. pepo
AAGTATCTAGCGCAATAATATGTTTGAACTCTTGTTTTCAGCCTAATCCAAATGGGTTCATAAACAAACTTGAGAGATCAATCTTTGGATAGTGAAAATATAGGCGCATGTTGGAAAATGATACTCGAGCAGAAGACAAAGAACTCTGCAACTCCTAAGGAGACAACTTCTGGACTCATCAACTACAGGCCTAGTAATGCATTTGCATGCTCAAACCAATTGAAACTTGATAGACAGAGGGTGCGGTGCACTAAAATACCCAAACGAAAATTTTCAAAATAT
>NW_019662724.1:0-282 GCF_002806865.2 Cucurbita pepo subsp. pepo
CCATGGCGAAGCCCAATTACCTAAGACCCACCTGCAATAGCCCAACACCCATGCCGCGACCCAACAATCGACACTTGACCTGCGCCTCGACCCAATTTAGCCTGCACACGCGTTGGCGCCTTATTGCGCCACGCGTCAACTATCAGCAAAAAGAACCCCTCGGCTTCATAGCTCTGCTTGGTTGCGCGTATTCTTTAGGCTTAAAACGCTCGGTTTGAAAAATCTAATACCGACCCCAAACTTTTTTACCCTCCCGGAGCTAATTTGACCATAATTAAGATA
>NW_019662725.1:0-282 GCF_002806865.2 Cucurbita pepo subsp. pepo
AAGGGGGTGGATTGTGATGTCCCACATTGGTTGGAGAGGCCTGAAAGGGAAAGCCCATGGAGAGACCCGAAAGGGAAGGCCCAAAGAGGACAATATCTGTTGGGGGTGGATTGTGATGTCCCACATTGGTTGGAGAGGCTCAGAAGGGAAAGCTCAAATATGACAATATCTGTTGGGGTGGATTGTGATGTCCCACATTGGTTGGAGAGACCGGAAAGGGAAAGCGCATGGAGAGGTCTGAAAGGGAAAGCCCAAAGAGGACAATATCGGCTGGGTGTGGAT
>NW_019662726.1:0-282 GCF_002806865.2 Cucurbita pepo subsp. pepo
GTTAGAAGGAGCTCGAGTACACAGATACATATCGTATACCAGCTCATTACTTTATTTCCTGTATGAGGGAAAAAGAAAGAAAAGTTCGAAACCCGCAAATATTGGAAAAACTATAACTGTTGTTAACTAAGAGACACTTGGACTAAAAAAATAGATATATATGTATATTGATTTTAGAGCACGAGTTTTTGTCGGTAAAAAGGAAGGAAAGAAAAGAAAATGGATGATTCCAAAGGAGGGCGCTTTTCGAGAACGTATCAATAAGCTAGACCCATGCTTCGA
>NW_019662727.1:0-282 GCF_002806865.2 Cucurbita pepo subsp. pepo
ACATTGACGATCCCAATGCAGTTCAGTATGAATTCACAGTTTCTATTGAATAACATTGACGATCCCAATGCAGTTCAATATGAATTCAAAGTTTCTATTGCATAACTTTGGCGATCCCAATGCAGTTCAATATGAATTCAAAGTTCCTATTAAATAACATTGACGATCCCAATGCAGTCAATATGAATTCAAAAGTCGAATTGAAATAACATTGACGATCCCAATGCAGTTCAGTATGAATTCACAGTTCCTATTAAATAACATTGACGATCCCAATGCAGT
>NW_019662728.1:0-282 GCF_002806865.2 Cucurbita pepo subsp. pepo
AACCAGTTTGCCTCTAGCTACCCCCTTCGTTATCAGCATTGGTTGCTATCGTGCCTGGGTGATCGTTTGACGCACACTCAATACTTGAATGTCGTAAGCCCTAGATTCACAACTACAAGAGATTACACATGTTGCTTTGATTCGTTGTAGTTTTGATTTGGTGAGTTGTTTTGTCTGAACAATTTTATTTAGTTTGATATGATGTTTAGTTCAATTCGGCTGATTTAGTCTGAATTGTAACGACCCAGGAAAAAGAAAAAGAAAAAGTAAAAAAAAAAAAAA
>NW_019662729.1:0-282 GCF_002806865.2 Cucurbita pepo subsp. pepo
ACATTGAGCATTGAAAAGTATTGACTGTTTTTATTTGCCCAATATAGACAAGGGCATCTAGCTAGGACCATACCCTAAACACACCATACCTAACCCAACTATTATCCCATTTTTTCACCCGAAATGTCAAATTTAAATGCTAACAACCATATGTAACGAGCCAAAACTAGCGGTGGGCTTGGACTGTTACAAATAGTATTAGAGTCAGACACTGAGCGGTGTGTCAACTAAACATTCCTTTCCGATAAGAGTGTGGAAACCTCTCTCTAATCAACGTGATTT
>NW_019662730.1:0-282 GCF_002806865.2 Cucurbita pepo subsp. pepo
AAGAAAATATCGAGTATTAAATTTCATGTCGGGACGTAGGTGTTACAAATTCTCCTCCCCTTAAAAACTTTCATCTCTCAAAGCAATTTATTCTCAAATCGCAAGGTAGGACATCCTCTTGTTTATTTACATTGTTCAAGTTGCTATATTGTCCCAGAGACAATTCTACTAAACCATGACTACGAACATACGCTCAAGTATAGATCCTCTTGTTGATGATTAATCATCCATTCATCAAGGTGCGATTAAAATCACATTGGCTTTATATGCTCTAATTCAAGT
>NW_019662731.1:0-282 GCF_002806865.2 Cucurbita pepo subsp. pepo
ATGCCTATGAGATATTAGAAATTCAGGTAAGTTAATCATGAAAGATATGATAAGTAGTACGTATGTATATCTCATAAGGATGCTATGTCATGAAAAGGATGGAGGTATAACTTGCATAATAAGTATATGTCATGATTTAATACTATGGGACCTCATGTATTTTGCCGGTCAAGTACATCAGGATAGTTCTTTGTTATGATTAGTACGGACAGATACATTATGATATTTATGTAGTTTCCGATAGCATGAGTGTGTGTAAGTTGAAATGCAGGCCCAGGGTAC
>NW_019662732.1:0-282 GCF_002806865.2 Cucurbita pepo subsp. pepo
CTCTCTCTCTCTCTCTCTCTCTCGATCATATTCTTTTTGTTCAAGAACTTAATTTTAATTATAAAAAAAAACCCATTAAATTTTTTTAAAAAAGTTTTGATTTTGAAAATAAAAAAAGAAAATGGGTTAAAAAAATTTAAAGGTTCTTGGTATGATTGATTTGATATGGGTAGTAGCCATTTGCATAAGAATATGACTTTTTTGGCCTCACTAACTTGGGGAATATTGAGTTTTAAAATCCACTTGAAACCATAATGAAAATGCTTTACACTTTCCATCTTT
>NW_019662733.1:0-282 GCF_002806865.2 Cucurbita pepo subsp. pepo
CGTTCCATACTTTCCCTTGGGTTGATTTCCATATCAAAAAGGGTCCAAAAATATCAAATTCAAGCTCAATCCATTGATAAGTCGAGCTTGAACCATAAAAAAAGTGTATTCTAGACAACTCTACATCATTTTAGAGTCTAATTTCCCACTTTCTAAATTTAACATATGTGGAAGAAAAAAACATGTTCCAATTTGGCAGTTACAACTTATTTAAGTTTATAGGTCCAATCTAACATAAACAAATATATATATATATATATACATATATATATATATATATAT
>NW_019662734.1:0-282 GCF_002806865.2 Cucurbita pepo subsp. pepo
AAAAAAAAAAAAAAAAAAAAAAAAAAAAAAAAACTTTTTCCTTTTTGTAAAAATTCATCATTTTTGTAGGGTTCATTTCTGTTTGGGTTAGAAAATAAATACCAAATTTTTTTTACTGTTCTACTAAATTTTTGTCACGATCCACTGTAAAAAAAAAAAAGGTCGAAAATCGATCAAATTGGCCGAAAAGTTAATGCTTGTAAAACTACTCTCCTAGAAAAAAAAAAAAGCAAAATGTGGAAAAAAAGAGGCTTACCACCTTATAAAGGAAAAAAGTTTTAC
>NW_019662737.1:0-282 GCF_002806865.2 Cucurbita pepo subsp. pepo
TTCTAACCACTTTAGGACTTTAAAGAGGGGCCTCATTTCAAGCTTGCTTTAAGGAAAGAAAATTAGTGTTATGAGTCTCAGCTCTTCGGCTCTAAGACTGAAGTCACACTTCTAAAAAGAAAAGACATGGGATTTCTAATTTCATGATCCACGTATAGATATAATCCAAAAAAAAAAAAAAGTAAACTACAAAGGCATGAGACTGTTCATAGCCATACTATATAAATGAACCATGCAACGTTAACGGAAAAAAGAAAACCAAACCTATTGACAAATTGCTAA
>NW_019662738.1:0-282 GCF_002806865.2 Cucurbita pepo subsp. pepo
TCTTCTTTCCCTCTTCTTTCTCTTTTCCCCATTTTAACTCAACCAAAACAGACTCCTCAACTAATAAAGGCGAAATGACTAGTTTGCCCCTATTGTAACTTTTTTTTTTTTTTTACTCGGGCGCTACAGCCCGATTCTATAGGCCACATATCCAATCCTTTCTAATATCTCAAAGGGACGGATAAACCTAGGGCTTAGCTTCCCCTTTTTACCCTACCTGAGCACCCCACTCATGGGGTGCTACCTTTAGGTTCTTCCCAAAAGATAGGGGATCGAAATCTT
>NW_019662739.1:0-282 GCF_002806865.2 Cucurbita pepo subsp. pepo
CACTCGTTCCCTTCTCCAATCGAAGTGGGACCCCCAATCCACCCCCTTTGGGACCCCATATCCTTGCTGGCTCACTGCCTCATGTCCACCCCTTTCGGGAATCAGCCTCCTCGTTGGCACATTGTCCAGTGTCTAGCTCTGATACTATTTGTAACGGCCCAACCAGATATTGTCCTCTTTGGGTTTTCCCTTTCGGGTTTTCCCTCAAGGTTTTTAAAATGCGTCCACAAGGGAGAAGTTTCCACACCCTTATAAAGCATGCTTTGTTATCCTCCCCAACCG
>NW_019662740.1:0-282 GCF_002806865.2 Cucurbita pepo subsp. pepo
TGAGAAGCAATGCGAGTGGAATTGAAGTTCAAGAAAAGAACTGGGAGAATGAAATGGCCGTGGTGAAGCAAAGCAAACGGAAATGGAGCTTAATTACAAAGAAAATTCAGAGTCTTAACACCAACGGCGAACAAATGAAGACGATAATCTCCCGTCCTCGGTCGAAACTCTTCGAGATTTAGCGGGACGTCAGTTTATATACGCGCGGGGATCTGATGGCGGTTTCTTTTTCTTTTTTTCTTTCTTTTTTTTTTCCTCGACGTACAAAATTACCAAAATACC
>NW_019662741.1:0-282 GCF_002806865.2 Cucurbita pepo subsp. pepo
TGGAGATGTACTCAAATTCCTCTGTTTTTTTTTTTTTTTAATATAAAAATTAAGCCAACATAGATTTTACTCTATTCAGTTACAAAAATTGAAAAATAGTAAATGTGTTATTAACTAACTAACTTTAAAATTATAATATGTGTTTTTTTTTTTTAATTTTTTAAATAATTATTTATTATATTGAATTATAAAATAATAATAGAAAATGTTTGGTTGTGTCTGGAAAGACGAAAACCAGCAGGAGAGACAGAGAGAGAAAGGGTGAAAATGGACCTGAGTTTC
>NW_019662742.1:0-282 GCF_002806865.2 Cucurbita pepo subsp. pepo
TTATTTATTTATTTATTTCGTAACTCATAATATTCCTTCAAGAACTATTCAAATACAATCGTAAAATACCAATTAAATTAATTTAACATTATTAAAATAGTTAAATATATAATATTATTACCAAAATTCAAATAAGAAAATGTACATGATTTCCACGTGGGCAGATCACAAGGAGACATGAGGATCGAAAATAAAAAAAGAAGGCCGTTCGAAGAAATTTTGTTTTAATTCCAAAAAATGAAAAAAATTAAGGCCATTAACCACGCAAAATTGGGTCCATAA
>NW_019662743.1:0-282 GCF_002806865.2 Cucurbita pepo subsp. pepo
GATGACCTCCAAATAATATGGAAATTTTTAGTAGATCTTATGTTATGATATTTAATGATGTTGTGAAGTTGGAAAGTCATTGGAATACATTAAATAACTATATCAAGAATTAGGGGTAAAATGACCAAAATGTCCCTAGGACTCCTTATGATATTTAAAGTCTAAACATGCTCTAAATGACTTGTTACTTCTTTCAAGGCATATTCCTAAGGACATATAGGTATGTGCAAGATTTCAAGTTGATTAGAGTAAGTTGGGAACCTAAACGAAGTTAGGACCCAA
>NW_019662744.1:0-282 GCF_002806865.2 Cucurbita pepo subsp. pepo
GGCACTCTTCAATAATCATCCTTTCAAGCTATGCTTAAGCTGCCATAATATGTTTAGGTTTGATTTTTTGGAGGATGAACTCATGAACACAAGATCTTTGATTTCTAAGTATATACAAAAGGATATGATTAAAATATGTTTAAATCCTTTTAATACCGGTGAATGAGGTTCGAGTGAGTTATACAACAACTGAAAAAGAGCTAATAGCTATTGTCTTTGTTGTTGAGAAGTTCAGGGCTTAGATTAGGCCCCTTTACAAATCTAATTGTATTGTTTTTGTGC
>NW_019662745.1:0-282 GCF_002806865.2 Cucurbita pepo subsp. pepo
AAGCCCAATCCAATGGGCTGGTCTCTTACGTGGAAAGCCCACTCCAATGGACTGGTCTCTTACATGGAAAGCCCAATCCAATGGGCCGGCCTCTTAAGTGGAAGCCCAAACCAATGGGTAGGTCTCTACGTGGAAAGCCCAATCCAATGGCTTAATCTACAAATATATAAGGATAATTAACGGTAAAATAACACTAAAATACTATATTCAAATACAAAATATAAATATAGTTTATGGATATCCAATTTAAAAAAAAAAAAAAAAAAAAAAAAAAAAAAAAAA
>NW_019662746.1:0-282 GCF_002806865.2 Cucurbita pepo subsp. pepo
CACATACGCATAATTGTGAGAATCAACCCATCTCTTCCCCCTAAAACCATTGTTCTTACCAGTGACAATCAATAGAAAGAAAAATGACAACAACACCGAGAGAATCACCTTTCTTTATACTTCACAACTATAGGTTGTTACATTTCTATTGAAGGTTAGGAATGCACAATACTCGCACCCCAATGAAGCTTGTGGACAGGGTAAATGTGGGAGTTTGTTAGTAAATATTGTCAGCTTTAATTAGTTACATATCATAGTAAGCTTCACCGTTTTAAACAGCGC
>NW_019662747.1:0-282 GCF_002806865.2 Cucurbita pepo subsp. pepo
ATGGCTAGCTTGCGTGTTCCAGCTCGATAGCGTCAAGAATTCTCGACTATTGAATGGGTGGAGCTTTCCTCGTTCCTTTTATCGAACATAATGATGCAAATCATGCTTTAATGAGTTCTAATATGCATCGTCAACAAGTAGTCCCACTTTCTCGATCCGAAAAGTGCATTGTTGGAACTGGATTGAAACGCCACATGACTCGAGATTTAGGGGTTACCGCTATAAGACAAGTGTTTGATCCTATTGCCACACAAAGTAAGGCTAATTTTGAATTCATAATCA
>NW_019662748.1:0-282 GCF_002806865.2 Cucurbita pepo subsp. pepo
AAAAAAAAAAAAGCATTCATGAGATGATCAACAATATCAAGAACAAGAATTGGACGGCAGCATTTGTGTTCCTATGTTGTCTGTTATGGTTTAACTGTTATGTTTTTTGGTCCAAACAATGCTTCAACACTTCGACCAACCCTAAAATCACTACATCAATTTACTCACTACATCATGAAGGCAAGACAAATATATATATATAAGCAGTTCATTTCTCTGAATTCTCATGCTAAAAAGCCATAATTCATGTCAAAAACAAAGAATTTTGGATATGAAAAAGTA
>NW_019662750.1:0-282 GCF_002806865.2 Cucurbita pepo subsp. pepo
AATAAATAAAAAGAGAAATATATATATTTTCAAAAATACATGAGACAAATACAGAAACTGCACAAATTCATATAAGATTTTTTTTTCTTTTTTAAAAATAAATATTTTATAAGATATATGTTTTTATTGTGCATCTAATAAATATTTAACTTTTATTTTTAATCAAGTATCTATTAAATAAAAAATTAAAAAATTTAAAATTCAATTAAACAAAGAAAAAAATAACAATAAAATTTTATGTGATAGAAAAATATTTATCACAAATTTCTTTAAATAGAATAA
>NW_019662751.1:0-282 GCF_002806865.2 Cucurbita pepo subsp. pepo
ATTCATAATTAAATAACTAAAAAGGATTACTTAAAAATAAATTAAAAAAAATGAAATTTACTCACCTCTCTCCACTAACCTCTTGTCCAGACCCCATCCTCTTTCCTCAACCTCACCATATCACAGTTCATCTAAAAATAAACAGAAAAAAATGTCAGATATGGGAACAGACAAAAATGTCAGATTTGGGAACATAAAAAAATATAAGATCGGGTAAAAAATAAAATGTCGTTTCAACAATGATATGATGCAGATCTATGAGAGATTTTGGTCTGTTATTAC
>NW_019662752.1:0-282 GCF_002806865.2 Cucurbita pepo subsp. pepo
CAATGTCATACAGTTAATTTTATACCATGTTTCAATTCAATTGAAAAAAATTGGACATTTTCCTTCCTATCTGTAGAATCAGATATCATATATCAGTGAGTTTCCAGACTTTTTTTTTTTTTTGTAATTATATATTAGGTTTCCTTGTACTTGATTCGAGTCCCTTTAGTGGGACTTCCCATTTTTGGTGGCTTATTTTTTCTTAGATGACATTGAATTATATTTTTTCATTCTTTCTCAATTAAATTGAGGTTCTTTATCCAGAAAAAAAAAAAAAAAAAA
>NW_019662753.1:0-282 GCF_002806865.2 Cucurbita pepo subsp. pepo
TTAAATTATTATTTTTTTGGATTTGGTGTAAAAGTTTAATAGAAGTTTAATAAAAACATATATTATGAAGGAAGATGAGATGGTCCTAAAGTTTTGGCTGCCAAACTAAATTTATGGTGCTTTTATTATATCCCAATGTTCAAACTAAATTTATGGCTCCCAAAATTAAGAGCGAAGACTGTCTCAGCAACCAACAACATGTGTCTTTTTCAACATACTTGGAAGAATTTTAGCAGGTCATCCAACATAGAATCACTCCAACCAAAGCACACTTAACTTTGT
>NW_019662754.1:0-282 GCF_002806865.2 Cucurbita pepo subsp. pepo
AAGTTACTCAAGACATACAATGTGACACCCAAAACTTGATAATTTCAACAGTAGAAAGAATGGCATTATACAGCCTTCTGTTAAACCTAAAAATATAAGCTAAACTAATAAGCCTAAAAAGATCGGGAAGACCTTGAGAAAAGGTCCTAAAGAACAGGACTTAGGATAGTTTAGAACAATCTCCACCTTGTCATAATATCTCCAAGTTGATAACTGATTTGGTTGCTACCATGTCAACACGCTACTCCTTCCTTCCGACGTTGATGAAATCCAAACAATGCC
>NW_019662755.1:0-282 GCF_002806865.2 Cucurbita pepo subsp. pepo
CTTACTTACTTATATAACGTCTCTTTCAAAAATCTCTCTCTACCCTCATTTTCTAAAACCTTCTTTTAAATCGAGGCCAGAGGCTCGAGCAAATGTCACTTGGCTGTAAACGTCGCAAGTCCGCTTCTTCCAAGAGTACGATTGTGACACTACCTCTTAACTGCCCAACTACCCTTTGAATTTGGGTGCCAAATTCTTTGTTTCTTTATTATTCATCCCTCTCCAATTATTTTGTACATTGGCTGATTTAAAGCATCAGCTGTGGACATAATTGATTAGTTA
>NW_019662757.1:0-282 GCF_002806865.2 Cucurbita pepo subsp. pepo
TAATTACTTTTCTAATCCATCTATTTCTCTATTAATTAATTAATTTTTTTTTTTAATTTTTCTATAATATAAAAAAGCTGGTGGGGCCCACCGAAATCTAGGGTCTAATAAACAAATGAAAAAGGAACCAAAGGCTAGAGTTTGTCTGGTCTGTGGTTTAGCTATGTTTGTTTATTTGTCTGTGAGTGCTAATACCCAAAACAGTGTATTTTTTTTTTTTTTAATACGTTGGATGTTAATAAATTTAACGGCTATGATTTCGTGGACCCGACAAGTTTAATC
>NW_019662758.1:0-282 GCF_002806865.2 Cucurbita pepo subsp. pepo
ATCACGTCTGCATACCCTTCAATCAAAGGCATCAACTTCGACTTGCCTTATGTCATTAAAGATGCACCGTCCTATCCATGTAAATAATTTCTTCCAAAACTTTATTTTTAATTTTGATTTCTATAATTTCAAAAAAAAAACAATTCACTATTATTCATGTAGCTTAATTATATTCGAGAAAAAACGTTGACAGGTGTGGAACATGTTGGAGGAGACATGTTTAAGAAAGTTCCAAATGGAGATGCTATTTTCATGAAGGTTAGTTTTCCATATGTATATGTA
>NW_019662759.1:0-282 GCF_002806865.2 Cucurbita pepo subsp. pepo
TGAATGGCTCGGATGCAATCTACCATAAGAATTACTTGAAACTTAGAAACGGTAAAGTTGATGCTCGGATTTCTAAGAGGGAAAGTCTCAACTTGAGAGATCAATTTCATTCGTCACCCATGTGATTTTTACATAATAGTTTGTGGATATTTATAGTCTGAAACACAAAAGCCATGATTTAATGGCGATCCCTCTAAATCTCCATACAAAAGCGAAGTCAATTTGATTATTTGATCCTTACAAACTTTATGAAATTAAAAATAATAAATAAAGTTTTGTAAC
>NW_019662760.1:0-282 GCF_002806865.2 Cucurbita pepo subsp. pepo
ATCAACAATAATTTTTTTAAATTCTTTTAGCACCTCAAATTGGAAAAACGTTCTTCCAGTTGTTCCTAGCCAAAAACTATTTAAATCTTCACTCACAAACACTCAGAGAAAAGGCCATGCTGTATATACGTGTAAATAATGTCGGGCATTGAAGGTATCAATGTGTATAAAAGAAAGCAAAGTTAAAACAGAAAACTTTGGGTGTAGTAGAGGACTGGCTCTTGAATACCACGCCTTGGAAAATTCTAAGCAGTACTAGATACTAAAATTCTGGGGTTGAAG
>NW_019662761.1:0-282 GCF_002806865.2 Cucurbita pepo subsp. pepo
CTTTTACCTATAAAATATCACCTAAACAATCTTTTAACAACAATACAAATACAAACTCATATAGATACTAACATATCCCCAGAACTTGGCAGATACTTATTTCTAGATCAATCAATCACAAATACTCCAGTAATACTAGCAATAAAGCATCGAAACAATAACTAATTAAAAACAAAATGACCCAATTCCGCAAAGGAAACATTAGCACAACGTATAGATTTGACCGCCGAAATTAAACTACTTAAAAATGCACGCAAAAAACACGCAGAAAGAAGAGTAAAA
>NW_019662762.1:0-282 GCF_002806865.2 Cucurbita pepo subsp. pepo
ACCAACTAAGATATAAGATCAAATCTAACAGGACAGGACCCTTACAAGATCTGCTTTCCTAGAAGTAAGAAAAGATATAAAGCAAACTAATAATTTAAAAGACTAATAATTTACAAACACTGATAATTCACATGTGAGCATTCACTATGTGGCTAACAAGTTGTCAATCTTTTTTTTGTCCCTGATAAGGGTGTCAGGTTGTAGATAAGATTTTCTTCAGAATTNTTTTTGTCCCTGATAAGGGTGTCAGGTTGTAGATAAGATTTTCTTCAGAATTTTTCA
>NW_019662763.1:0-282 GCF_002806865.2 Cucurbita pepo subsp. pepo
CATATATCTTTTCACATTACTCATCTCAACATGATTCATTTATGTCGAACATCTTGAGGAACGAGTCAGCTAACTACACTCTACTTCCTTCTTCCGTCATACCTTGATCAGTAATGTTACTCTCCGAGATTGATAATGTTACTCTTCAAGTTTGGGATATAGTATATCTTGGTCACTAAATGTTGGTCACCATNAGTATATCTTGGTCACTAAATGTTGGTCACCATATTTGCACTGGAAGAAGATGAGTCCTTTATGTAAAAACTACACTTATTAAAATTA
>NW_019662764.1:0-282 GCF_002806865.2 Cucurbita pepo subsp. pepo
AAGCATAATAGATCACCATCACCATCTGAGCATTGCAGGTCACTATCACCAATTAGACACAGTCGTTTGCCTTCACCTGCTCGACATCGTAGATCACCATCTCCTGAATGGCGTCGTAGATCACCATCTCCTGAATGGTGTCGTAGATCACCATCACCTGAATGGCGTCGTAGGTCACCGTCTCCTGAATGGCGTCGTAGATCACCATCTCCTGAATGGCGTCGTAGATCACCANGACGACGTCGTAGGTCACCATCACCAAGACGACGTCGTAGGTCTCCA
>NW_019662765.1:0-282 GCF_002806865.2 Cucurbita pepo subsp. pepo
TGTCTCTATTTCTTTCTCGAACCTCCTTATATTCCTCCGCTCTTTACCCCTTGGAGGTCTCAGCTTTAAGATCATACTTGCCTCCAACTTTGAAATCTATCTTTTCAATATTTGCATTCTTTTTCCTAGTGTTAAAAGTAGTAGACTTTGAAATACCATACCTCTTGGAGTTCTCCTTCTCCAAAGCTAGTTGCCCTTCGATTTTGACAGCAAGGTATAACAATTCTTGCATNTAGTGTTAAAAGTAGTAGACTTTGAAATACCATACCTCTTGGAGTTCTC
>NW_019662766.1:0-282 GCF_002806865.2 Cucurbita pepo subsp. pepo
TCCCATGGAAAAAGCCGAGGCTAAACTCTTTTCTCTTTAAGAAGTTACGTGAAAGAAAAGGGAAAAGGTCCTTGTCCCCCTGTTTCTTAGTTCTTTCCTTAATCTCCCCTTGTGAAAGGGGAAGGAACTGATAGGGCTAAGGGATTGACGCACATTTTTTATTGCTTTTATGAGTTCAGCTTGTACGAAAGAAAGAGAAATTGACTGCCTAGGTTTATTCAGANGTGAGATCTTCTTTCCCGGAGGAAAAAACTCTTTGAATAAGTTTGACTTATTCTTGGT
>NW_019662767.1:0-282 GCF_002806865.2 Cucurbita pepo subsp. pepo
CCTTGGGAACGTAAATAGTGGCCGGTGTAGACGAGTCACAAACCTTAGCCCATGTCATTTGAAGCACAAACGAGGCATCGGTCTTTCCATCGGGCTTGGCACCGAGGCTAATAATATTGAATGTTAATTCAGCAGCCAAGGCATGGTTACAAAACAGAAATAGAAGGGAAAGAAAAACATGAAAGGCTACGAGAGGAGNTGAGGATGAGGAGCGAAAGAAAACTTAATGATGCAAGGCCTTGTGATAAGCATGAGAGAGAGAAAAAGGAAGCAAGTGATGGG
>NW_019662768.1:0-282 GCF_002806865.2 Cucurbita pepo subsp. pepo
GGCTTTAGTAGAGAGGGATGAAATCGATTCCTTTGCTCTGGTGTTGGAGGGACTTCGTCTTGCATTCCCCTTTTTATCCCATGGACATTCATAGTGGGGCTTTGAGTTCATTCCTCCTTAGCCGGGAGGGCACTCTTTCCCCTTGAGAGCTTTCAGTTTAAGTAAGAAGGTGATCCATAATCAATGGAATTCGATGCTGCTTCGAAGATGCTCTTTCCCTAACGAGTCCNGTACATAGTTAGATCCACTAAGCCTTACAACGAGTTGGGGATTCACCCTCTC
>NW_019662769.1:0-282 GCF_002806865.2 Cucurbita pepo subsp. pepo
AAGATAAAATACAAAACAAAATGTATTAAAAACTTAGATTGGCGATTCAAAGAAAGAATTGTCTCTGAAAAACATCAATATGGAGCTAATTTGATTTTAACACGTGGAATTTAATTATGTTAATGAAATTTAAATTGAATGGTATTCCTTCTGAAACAAAATTCTTTTATGTTTTTTTTTTTGGGAATAACTTTTCCATGTTGCCCCCAAAAGCGGTTTTAAATTNGCGGTTTTAAATTCTTATCATGGTTGGCTTCATGAATTTGCGAGTCTAAAGAACTT
>NW_019662770.1:0-282 GCF_002806865.2 Cucurbita pepo subsp. pepo
TGACATGTGCAGAAGACTCGAAAGTCATCGCCATCGCCAGCAGTGACGCAATAAATTGAAGCCAACGATGGGGTCCAGCGAAGAAGAAGGCTCACAGACACCTGTCCAACATCGAAACTTCAATTCAAAATCGAAAGGTCAGTTTACNTCAGTTTACGAGTCAAAGAGTATTAAGAGAATACGTCGATTACCAAAAATTAATATGCAGCTCAAGAAATTTGACCCGAAAGGCCGGCAGCAACATATTTTAGGGTTTGAAAATTCAACATCTCTGATAAGCCT
>NW_019662771.1:0-282 GCF_002806865.2 Cucurbita pepo subsp. pepo
ACAATTATTGTTTTTCTTTTTCTGTTTGCAGTAACTGTTACGCGTTAGGATAGGGAGGAGAGACAATTGTGGGAAGGGATGAGGTTGGTGGAGAGAAGTGGGGAAATGTTGTTTTTATTTATTTATTTATTTATTAATATTTTAACTACCTTATTATAATTATTTTTATTTGTTTTTTTTTTATTTTTGGCTGTTANAGAAACTTTCGTCCTCGAGAGTGTTTTAATATTAGAATAACTCAGGTTCTTATTCTAAGAGTTCTTTGTTAAGTCTTCAACTACC
>NW_019662772.1:0-282 GCF_002806865.2 Cucurbita pepo subsp. pepo
GATAGAAAAAGAAAAGATACTTATATAAGGATTTATATAATTATTGCTATGCCAATATAAGGATTTATATAATTATGGCTATGCCATTTTTATAGATAAAAGAGAGTAATGTCCGAGAAGCACATATAGTGAGAGGACTTATTGTAAGTAAAGAAAGCAATCTAGTAGTTATACTGCTACTTGAACTTCTTCACAATTGCAATATCTGACCAAGAATGTTATTGTCATTTATAGCTTNAATAAAGACCATTCACCACAGGCTTGTAAATTAAATTATATCTA
>NW_019662773.1:0-282 GCF_002806865.2 Cucurbita pepo subsp. pepo
AAAAAAATGCAGGAGAGAGGGTGGAGGCCGCCACGCGTCGGCCGGCAATAGAGGAGACAGGCGGAACCGGTGATCGACACGTGTCGATCACCAGCTGGTGAGGCACGACCTCACCCGGCAAGACACGCATCAGGCGCGCAGACTTGGCCGGCCTGACCCGCGCCGCACATGAAGCGCCCGACCAGGTGCCTCTGACCTGCGNACGTAGTGACTCTCCACGGCGCGCGTGTCACGCATGGGTGCGCGTGAGACACCGATTTTCTTCCCGTTCGGTCTCTGTTT
>NW_019662774.1:0-282 GCF_002806865.2 Cucurbita pepo subsp. pepo
CCTTATAATAAATGGTCAACTATGCTTAACACCCCCCACAAGCTGAGCGTCGAATTTGAACAAACGTGAAGCTTGGATCTGAAAAATCCGAAGAGAGGTCGAGAAATACTTTTGTGAAGATGTCAACAACTTGGAGATGGGAAGGTACATATTGTGTGCGAAGTTTGCCAGCGATAACAAGTTCTCGAAGGAAATGATAATCTAGTTCAACATGTTTAGCCCGCTTGNAGGATTAGAGCTGGAAAAAAAAACACTTTTATTGTCACATAAAAGTAAGTGTTG
>NW_019662775.1:0-282 GCF_002806865.2 Cucurbita pepo subsp. pepo
CTAACTTGGTTTAGGTACCAAACTTGCTCCAATCAACTTGAGAACCGGTCTAGAACCGGTCTAGAGTTTTTCATGAGAACCGGTCTAGAAGGGAGTTAAAATAGAGAAAAACTAGGGGAAGGTCGAGTTTTGGGTTGACATGGCCGGTTCAACTGAACCGACCACGTCATCATCTTCTTCCTCCAGACGGGAAGAAGACGCGCGCAACCGTTCGCGCCGCCATCTGNACTCCTATCATGCTGTTTCACCCCTCGATTCCTTCAAGAAACTTAAAGAGGGTGT
>NW_019662776.1:0-282 GCF_002806865.2 Cucurbita pepo subsp. pepo
GTGACCACAAGGATATCCTACAAAAACACAAAGAATTGCCCAAGGTTCAAATTTTTGCTTAGGCTGTCCTACATTTCAATAACACTTGCAACCAAAAACTTTAAGATGGTGAAATGTAGGTGGTTGTTTGTAGAGTGCTTCAAAGGGTGTCTTGTTAGATAACAATGGTGATGGTGTTCTATTTATAAGATAAACAGCAGTTAATGCACTCTCCCCAAAAATTAAGTGGAGCTNTACATTTAGCATATGACGATTCTTGCGTTCTACGACTCCATTTTGTTG
>NW_019662777.1:0-282 GCF_002806865.2 Cucurbita pepo subsp. pepo
ATCACGACGCCGCACGGTCAAGAACATAGGACCGTGACACATAGCTCAGTGGTAAAGCATTTGACTACAGATCAAGAGGTCACCCATTCGAATTTGGTTGGGCCCTTTTATCATTTTTGTGAATGTTTGTTGAATCCACCACACCTAAATGGTGGTGAGAGTTCTCTTATTTATAATCATTTACAGAATACAGNTCGAATTTTGTTGGGCCCTTTTATCATTTTTGTGAATGTTTGCTGAAGGGCCCTTTTATCATTTTTGTGAATGTTTGCTGAATCCACC
>NW_019662778.1:0-282 GCF_002806865.2 Cucurbita pepo subsp. pepo
CTGAGAGTTGAGACCTTATTCCATGTTCTATCATTTAGTCCATGTACTCTCCTCCTCGATCTGATTGAAGGGTTTTAATAGTTTTACCTAATAGATTCTCAACCTCAGTCTTATACCCTCTGAATTTTTCAAGAGCTTCGAACTTGTGACGCATTTGGTAAAGATAGTCATACCTTGAATAATCATCAATAAAACTGATGAAATATTCATACTCTCCTCGTGCNGAACTTGTGACGCATTTGGTAAAGATAGTCATACCTTGAATAATCATCAATAAAACTG
>NW_019662779.1:0-282 GCF_002806865.2 Cucurbita pepo subsp. pepo
TCGAAGACTTTCTAATATTATCAAAATCAAGCCACACCAGCGAACTTGAATCGGTATTTGATACCCGTAATAATGGGGGTACTGACATAGACACCTTACTCCTCGCCTTTTAGTAAACCTTATAATCGGAGAGGCTAGACGCCAAAGCAAAAGAACTTGTGGAGTTGGAATCAAACTAAAGGAATCCCGCTTAGTGACATGGACAAACTGATNAATGGGGGGAATTCCTTCCATACCGCACTGGGGAAAGACCAAACTTGCCAATGGATCCAAGGGGAAGCC
>NW_019662780.1:0-282 GCF_002806865.2 Cucurbita pepo subsp. pepo
GATTTAAATAAAGTGTTAAATAATAAAATACTTTGTCAATTTTTCTTTTTAAAAGAATTATTTATTTATTTATTTATTTATTTATTATCTCATTACTAACTTTTAGGAGAAAGTGGGAGGAGGAGATATTTATGTGAATTATTTATTTAATAAATAATAAAATTATTTATTAAATAATNTATAAAAATAAAATAACTAACCAAAATTAATTATCTGAATATCTGATTCCTAGAATCTTAGTCATCGATATAGCATCTATATGATATGTCGTGAACTAGCTTC
>NW_019662781.1:0-282 GCF_002806865.2 Cucurbita pepo subsp. pepo
CAACCACCGAAGAGATTGTCCCAGAGGAAATCAAGGAAGTATTAGACAGTTATACCGATATAATGCCAGAGAGCCTACCACAAACACTACCACCTCGTCGAGGCATTGACCACGAAATCGAACTCCTCCCCGGGGTTAAGCCGCCAGCGAAGAATGCATACNAGCCGAATTGAGGAAACAACTAGACGAGTTGCTGAAGGCGAGATTCATTCGCCCAGCAAAGGCCCCTTATGGAGCCCCTGTACTATTCCAGAAGAAGAAGGATGGGACGCTGCGTCTGTG
>NW_019662782.1:0-282 GCF_002806865.2 Cucurbita pepo subsp. pepo
CGAGTTCAAGTAGATATCATACTCATATTGTTAGAGAATATTGGGTTTAATTCAAATAAGCAACGTGATCGTGTTACAGTACACTACCTGATTGTTCGATAATTTTAAATGATGGGAGTGAGGAGAGAATAAAGGTAAGTTGAATTAGTGGGAATAGAAACATCCAAAGAGGTGGAAACACCACTATCGTCTACGTCTCTATCAGCATCAGCTTTCTTTTTTGGTCNTTGTGCCACCACTAAATGTGACAACTTTTGACTTTTAATATTACTCAAGAACACA
>NW_019662783.1:0-282 GCF_002806865.2 Cucurbita pepo subsp. pepo
TGAGTGCACAACCTTTGAAGGCTCCCTCATCTCAATGATAAGTTCTATTACGAACCCATTCAAAATAATCACACTTGTGACCGCATCTCCTGACTTTAAACTGCTAGTCTGAACATGGTTTCGTCACGAAAGCTTTAGAGATAAATCTATCTTTACAAAAATATTTTTCTCTTAATTTATAATTAGTCATAAAAAGAAATAATTAGGTATAAATTTTGTCTATAATTCAAAACNCTTGAATTCCTAGTACCATAAATAAAGTTGGTATCCTGTAATAAAACA
>NW_019662784.1:0-282 GCF_002806865.2 Cucurbita pepo subsp. pepo
AGCCAACCAAACAGCTGATATCAACTTGATGGAGATGAGAGCAGATTTAGGACAACATATGAGAAGAATTTTACAAGAAACTGCTACAAATTTTTTATACCGTGAAGTACCTCAAATTGATGCCGAGGATCATACTAGCATACCGGATGTCGAATCTTCCATTCAGCAAATTGATACCCGTGAGAAAAATTATGATATTATAGTATTATTAGATCATTCTAGAAGTTTTCAANCCGTGAGAAAAATTATGATATTATAGTATTATTAGATCATTCTAGAAGT
>NW_019662785.1:0-282 GCF_002806865.2 Cucurbita pepo subsp. pepo
TATCAGAAGTGAAAAAATGATTCATTCGCCCCTCTCCTTTCAAGTCTCGCTTCTGAGCCTCATCCCCCGGAGGGTCTCAGGTCTTCGCCCCTCCCCTGAATTCAAAGAAAAGAAGATGAGGCTTTTGCTATGCCACCTGAATTGTGTAGTTCGAGTTATCCCCTTACACTGGGAGTGCTGCTCAAGCGCACAGGTCTGGATCTTTCATCGGATGATTCATTCTCTTCTGGAAANGAAGAACAGACTCCACAAAAAAGGTTATATATACTCTTCTCAATTCCT
>NW_019662786.1:0-282 GCF_002806865.2 Cucurbita pepo subsp. pepo
ATTTTGGTAATTTGCCACTTTTTGAATATTTTATTATTATTGTTCTAGAAAAATCCATAATTTTCTACAAATTTTTCATCGCTCTTTTATCATTTTTCCCTTTTTCGGAATCTTGAGATTCCTTCTAGATAAGGAATTACAAATCGGGAAAGATTCTTGATAATTGATAAAATAACTTTTTTGCCCTTTGTATTTACTTTTTCCTTTCCAATCTTTTTCAAAAGGCCTTTTNACTTGTTAAGGTACACGGGTGACCTGACTAAGTCCTTTGTTCTTGCTTAA
>NW_019662787.1:0-282 GCF_002806865.2 Cucurbita pepo subsp. pepo
TTGTTTCGACTCCCATGTTATGACCCTCCAAATGGGTAGTTACTCTAGGGCAACATGAAGGCGGAACATGGGAATCTCACGGTGACACCTAGTGGTGGAGACCATAGGACGTGTTGACTTCCTTCTCCCACTTACTATAAATACTTTCTCTATTCACCTTGTTATTGACTCATGCAAATACCTTCCGNCTCACGGTGTGAATTTTTCAGAGAGCGTGAAAAGGAAAACGATGTATCTCATTTACCTTTTTCCTCCCACTAAGTATTTTAGACGGTTGGGTAT
>NW_019662788.1:0-282 GCF_002806865.2 Cucurbita pepo subsp. pepo
GGAAAAAGGGGTCTCCCATATATATTGAGGGAAGGGAAAAATGGGTCTCCATATATATTGAAGGAAGGGAAAAAGGGATCTCTTTCCTCGCCGTAGAGGTCAATCCCCTAGCACCAAAGGAAGGGAAAAAGTAGGGAAGGGAAAAAGGGGTCTCCCATATATATTGAGGGAAGGGAAAAAGGGATCTCTTTCCTCGCCGTAGAGGTCAATCCCCTATCANAAGAGTTAAAAAGGGGTCTCCCGGTGCCTCCTTCCTTGTGGTCCTTCTCTTTAGGTTTTTCC
>NW_019662789.1:0-282 GCF_002806865.2 Cucurbita pepo subsp. pepo
AAGATCTAATAAATCAAATAATTAAAAATTACTTTTAAAATTACTGAGTTTTTGACTCCCGAATATCCAATTGATTAATTAATTCTTTATAACGCATTTTATTTATCTTTGATAAATAAGAAAGTAATCGTTGGCGTTTTCCGAGAATTTTACGTAGACCTCTTTGAGATAAATAGTCTTTTTTGTGCAATTCCAAATGAGAAGTAAGTCTTCGTATCTTATTGGTGAAACTGANGTTTTCCGAGAATTTTACGTAGACCTCTTTGAGATAAATAGTCTTTT
>NW_019662790.1:0-282 GCF_002806865.2 Cucurbita pepo subsp. pepo
ATTACTAAATATCCTTAACATATATCATAAATTTTAAATGGCAGTGTTATCAAATGAGGGTGAAGTTAAGTGGATTAGATTAATCTAATTAATTTCTTTAATTTAAACTTTACTGCTAGATGTAGAGTATACATAGATTAAACATTACGGTAAAGTTGAGTTGGGTTGTAATTCTACGAGTTCGTCTCGATGACTCGACTAGAAAAATGTCAACTCGTANCTAATTCTACGAGTTCGTCTCGATGACTCGACTAGAAAAATGTCAACTCGTAAACTGAACTC
>NW_019662791.1:0-282 GCF_002806865.2 Cucurbita pepo subsp. pepo
ATCTTATTCCCCTTGTAGTTGATTCCTTATCTTATCATCCCGTCTCGAGTTCGATGACGAAGTTGACAGCTCGGGAAGGGGGTATTCTAGGTAAGTCGTCCGGAAATACATCCGGGAACTCGTTTACTATTGGCACGTTTACTAGGGTCCTTTCTTTTCCTTTTACGTCTACAGCACATGCTAATATAGCCCATCCACCTTGTTGGACTAACCTCTTTGCTTTCATCATCGANTTTTCCTTTTACGTCTACAGCACATGCTAATATAGCCCATCCACCTTGT
>NW_019662792.1:0-282 GCF_002806865.2 Cucurbita pepo subsp. pepo
ACCGATTTCGAACTACCACTAGTGTCTTCCCTACTAGTTTTGGGCCTTAGACTGGGATTGTGGAATCGGGTAAGTGACTAAACTTATATGAATTTAGTATATTTGTGGAATCGGGTGAGTGACTAAACTTATATGAATTTAGTATATGTAAAGAGAGAGTTTTGAGAGATTTTCTCAAAGTTTTGCAAGTAGAATTTTCATTTACCTTGATCACNCAAATTTGAGATTACAAAATTTTGACACTCAAATTCCACTCAACAATTAATTTAAATAATTAATTTC
>NW_019662793.1:0-282 GCF_002806865.2 Cucurbita pepo subsp. pepo
CATAACATAATAAGCAAATATAACAATCAAAAGGTATGACAATGCAAACAATTCATATAATCCAAATAGTAGTGAAGCCATTTACATGAGTAGCTTAACTCATATTATTTTCTCGTATGTTTTTCGTGCNACATCATCATGGGGTTTCCTATTATTTTCTCGTAAAGGGTTTGAACCTCCGACCTTGTGGTTAACAGCCACACTCTAACCAACTGAGCTATTCCAGCTAATTATTTATAACAGCTCAAGCCCACCACACCCTTATAAGGAATGTTTCATCCC
>NW_019662794.1:0-282 GCF_002806865.2 Cucurbita pepo subsp. pepo
GAATAGTTTCTTTTGGAGATATGGGGTATCGATCCGATCCATGTACCTCTTGCATGCTAAGCAAGCAATCTACCTACATTCCCACAATACTTATATCAAAAAACCCTAAATGTCCGGTCATCAATTCTAGTGAAAATGAAAAAATATCTCCGGTAATTATGTCATAAATAAGGAAAGGTTGNTAAGGAAAGGTTAAAATATTAATAGTGAAAATGTTGCATCATAAAACCCTCAAATTGTTGCATCATCAATAATAGTGAAAATGAAGAAAATCTAGAGATG
>NW_019662795.1:0-282 GCF_002806865.2 Cucurbita pepo subsp. pepo
ACATTTACTTACAAATTTCGCTATATCATTCTTCATATCACGCCCCAAAAAGTGTGGCTTTAAGTCTTAATACATCTTAGTACTATTAGGGTGCATGGCAAACAGGGAGTTATGCACCTCACCTAGTATCTCATTTCTCAGCTCTTCTACTACTGGTACACACAAACGACCTTGGTACAACAATTCGCCATTAAAAAACATGGAGTAACCGTCAACTTGTCCTNATGGAGTAACCGTCAACTTGTCCTATCACTAACTCATTCAGTGTTTTTCCTAACCCAA
>NW_019662796.1:0-282 GCF_002806865.2 Cucurbita pepo subsp. pepo
TTCATGAGTTCACTCTCATTCATCTTCAGTTTCGTCTTGACCTCAGTTCAGGGGAAGGATCGAAGACGCACGACGAGAAAAGGGAGGAGAGGGTTTCTCTTTGATAAAGTAAAGGTTACGGAGCGAAAGCTGCTCGACCAAGAGGTTCCGGAGTTCAATCTGGTTCCGAGGAGCTTGACCTCTTCTTCTNAACAGACAGACAGGAGAGGCAAAGAGGTTCATCAGGCCAATGCTGGGTTACTGATATGAACCAAGACACATCAATCATACAATATACTTCAA
>NW_019662797.1:0-282 GCF_002806865.2 Cucurbita pepo subsp. pepo
TACAAATGTTTAGCCTTGAGTTAGAAACTAAATGTCAATCACTTATACGAATTCTAGTAAATCAGGTCACATTAGTAATATTAGATTAAATTTATATTAGTAGTCAAATGAATAGATTAAAAATAGAATGGCCAAGAAAATTTGTGAATAGGAAACACTTAGATAAGGAAAGATTTGGAAACAGAGATAAATTTGGAATACATGAGAACAGAATTAAAAGGCAGCGGANGAATTAAAAGGCAGCGGATAAAAAAACAAGATTTTGAAATACATGAGAACAAA
>NW_019662798.1:0-282 GCF_002806865.2 Cucurbita pepo subsp. pepo
TAAGATAACTTTTCTATCTAAAAAATAAAAGAAGAGGAGATGTAACTTACTCATAAATTTTCTATCTGTTTCCCTTCTTATCAAATCTGCTTGGGAGTGAAGCCATTTCCAATTTTTCTCTCCCAAAATCTGTCATCTTTCTTTTGTTTCTTTCTCCTATTTTTTTACCCTTCCCAAAATCTGNCTTTCTTTTGCTGATCATTTTGCAGTTGGAGATGTTGGGGAGATATTTGGGGAAGCGGTTGAGGAGATCATTTTGTTTGTTTCTCTGATAATTTACTT
>NW_019662799.1:0-282 GCF_002806865.2 Cucurbita pepo subsp. pepo
CGCGTATAAATTACAGGGCCAAAAATCCAACCATCAAATAGGTCAAGTTTTAGTGACTGGATTTACCGGGCAACTCATGTACTGGTGGGACAAATATCTCGATGAAGCAACTCGCCAACAGATATTAAGCCGCGATGTCATTAGGCCAACTACTCAAATCATCAAAGAGTAAGGTCCATCAACTAGGACCGAAGTACAACATGAAAAGGTAGAGGATGCTGTCAACACCCTCATNCTAGCTACCCCTTGAAATAGCAGGAGAGATCCGCCGAAATACTCATG
>NW_019662800.1:0-282 GCF_002806865.2 Cucurbita pepo subsp. pepo
ATGCATACTACTCTCATAGCTTAGCTTCTATGACCATTCTAAAATCACGATCGTATGTGTAGGCGTGCTTTACCTTTACCTAAAATATAAGGGTAGTATGTGGCTAGTATTTTAAGAAATACTCAATAAGTAACCNGGTCAGATAATGCAAACAAACATATATATGATAGGACCTATGCTTTAAACCAATATAACATGACATTGAGCTCTTTATAGTCTGGGTAAGGTTGGATGTGTGGTGCTTTTTCAGACACAGCTCATGTAATAGCCCAACAATAAAGA
>NW_019662801.1:0-282 GCF_002806865.2 Cucurbita pepo subsp. pepo
CGTGAATTCATATGTTTTTAGAAAACCTAACTAAATAAGGCTCGATGGAAATGAAGCAACCTGTCTCATCAAGTTGACCCACAGGCTCACAAGGTTAGCCTTGAGCCTCGAGATGAAGTAGACGTCGGTCAGCTTGCGATGCTCGCCTCCCTTACTGACGAACAGGATGGTGCCGCGCTCTTTGATCTCGACGATGGAGCCGTCGCCGAATTTCACCGTCCCACGGATCCCTGAGNTCTTTGATCTCGACGATGGAGCCGTCGCCGAATTTCACCGTCCCAC
>NW_019662802.1:0-282 GCF_002806865.2 Cucurbita pepo subsp. pepo
TCCAGTTCCTCCTCATTCTTCTGGACTTCTTCAACTAGATCCTTGATCTCCCTTCCATTTTCCTCGTCTTGTTTGGTGATTGTACAAACAGTAGTGAAATATGTTTAAGACCTCAGACACTCAACTCACTGATTTTACACTCAGGGACACTCGTGTTTATACACATAGAAGTAGGTTGTTTGGGAAAGTAACTAAATTATGATCAAGGTAGGCTAATATATGGGTAAAGCANGAAGTAGGTTGTTTGGGAAAGTAACTAAATTATGATCAAGGTAGGCTAAT
>NW_019662803.1:0-282 GCF_002806865.2 Cucurbita pepo subsp. pepo
CCCCAGGGCGCTAGCACACCCCCTAGACCCTCTGGTCAAGCAAATATGTAGCAACGTTCGAAGGTCAACGGAACCTCATAGTGTCATGCGCCTCATGAACACCCTCATCTGTGTGCATTCGCACCTGTGCGCATTCGAGCTCATCATACGGTGCGCGTCCGCACTCATCATCTCTAGGGGAAGTAGCCCTATGCTTATGAACNCCAATTATACCTCTCTTCTAAAACAACCCTATAGTCTATAGTCTCATCTCTTGGTTACACTATGTAACACGTGCTCATG
>NW_019662804.1:0-282 GCF_002806865.2 Cucurbita pepo subsp. pepo
AAATATCATTCATAATCTTCTGAAATTCGGATGGAGCGGTTATTTAGCCTAAATGGCATGACCTTCCTCTCATATTTTCTAAATTGGACATTAAATGCTATTTTATATTTGTCCTTTTAGGAAACTAGAATTTTTCGAAATCCCAATTTCATGTCGAATTTTATAAAAACATTTGACTCTAAATTCTTTTTATCAAATCATTTTTGTTTTGGATTGGATATCTTATTTATTCNCGTATCAAAATTTCTGGTTTCTTTTCACAATGTTGTTAACCTAAAATGC
>NW_019662805.1:0-282 GCF_002806865.2 Cucurbita pepo subsp. pepo
AAAATTTAATTAACAAAACTATTAAAATCTATTTGAGAGTCCAATTTAGTTTTAGAAAAAGAAGGGAATAATCAACAAAATATAATTTTGCTAGATAAAAGTAAATTTTGTTGTGGTTTGATTTTAAAATTCTACCTATAAAAGAAGTTGAAAACACCTTGGGAGATTACCTATGGGAGAATTTNATTTCTAACAAAGTCTCTCCTCTCCTCTGTCTTCTCAAACTGATACTAATCCAACTAATCATTTGCATGGACTCAAAAGTTCAACTACCTATAAAAG
>NW_019662806.1:0-282 GCF_002806865.2 Cucurbita pepo subsp. pepo
TGATCGAGCCTGATCAATCCTGACAAAATTTTTGACAAATGCTAAGCGGTACTCGGATTTTTTTTTTGCGCGTCCTTCAAACATCCCAGATTAGGTTTTTGCTTATAAGCACTCTTTTGCTGTTTTATTTATGCACTTCGTTTCTTCGAAATTCTATTATAAATCATTATGCCTGATCACTCCCCACTAAAATTTTGTAAAACGTAGACTGTTACTTAGTTTATTTAACATATGCTNACATATGCTTCAAATGCCCTGGATTAGGGTTTCCAAATTAGGTTT
>NW_019662807.1:0-282 GCF_002806865.2 Cucurbita pepo subsp. pepo
TGAAATGATATGACTATGATATGTTATGTTAATAATATGATGTATGCTATGGTATGATCCGTTTGACGATATATTTGAGATATGATACGTGAATAATTTATATATGTTATGATATGACATGTGAATGATATGATATATGTTATTGTACGATGCGTTTGACGAAATGATATGACTATGAGATGTTATGTGAATGATATGATANAATACGACGCATATTGTGATATGTTTTATGACATGATATGTTTACGATATGAAATGATATGTTGGGAGACACAATATACT
>NW_019662808.1:0-282 GCF_002806865.2 Cucurbita pepo subsp. pepo
TTGAATCCTAGAATAAATGCAAAATCTAAGCAATAGTTAGGGTAACAAACCATTACCTCGTATACTACAAACTCTGAAAATACTTTATAGGCTCTTTCCTATTATCGATGCTACTCCCTTCCCTATTGAATGTTAACTTCTTGACAATAATGGCCTGTCTAGAATGCATCACTGCCTTGTATACAGTCTCGCCATAAGCACATNCTACTCCCTTCCCTATTGAATGTTAACTTCTTGACAATAATGGCCTGTCTAGAATGCATCACTGCCTTGTATACAGTC
>NW_019662809.1:0-282 GCF_002806865.2 Cucurbita pepo subsp. pepo
AAGGTCCGGTTGAATTGGGCTCGCTTTTCCAAAACGCGTTCATTCAAATCATCGTCGTTTGACTTGCAATGAGCATTTAAAACTGAATTTGTTGGATAATTGTAAATAGTCACTTGTCATTTGCTTTCTTGTAAATGCCAATTTTTCTCTACCGCTTGTTTGTTGGATCCTGCAAAACATGTGTTAATAATAATGCTTGATTCCAAAGTNGAGATAAAACCAAAGTTCGTTAAAGGCTTCCTTCTTTTTAGATACTCAAATCTCTTTGGTTGATGCTTAATT
>NW_019662810.1:0-282 GCF_002806865.2 Cucurbita pepo subsp. pepo
AAATCGAAACCTTAATTTGGAAACCCTAAAGCGGCACGTTTAAATCACGTGCTAAAAAAACAAAAAAAAAACAAAAAACCGAGTAATACTAGATGTTTTTTAAAATTTTTGGGGGAAATGATTAGCCTTCATGACTTAGAATAGAATTTCGAAGAAAAGTAGTGTATAAAATAGTAAACGATTGCTTAAAATCGAAACCTTATTCTGGGACGTTTGAAGCACGTGCAAAAAAAAAAANAAACCGAGTAATACTAGATATTTTTTTTAAATTTTTGTGGGAAA
>NW_019662811.1:0-282 GCF_002806865.2 Cucurbita pepo subsp. pepo
ATAACTATGCCGATAGTAAGACCACTTACTTGATTAGCTTAAGTTGATGTCCAGAAGTTATCATTAATGAAAGTTCGATTCTATCCTTTGAAATCCAAGCCAACCTAGGTGAGCCCAGGGCATCAGTTTCAAGTTTGAACTCTATCAAATTATTTTTTTAATTTACATTGGTCCATTGTTAAAAGTTTTGAAATGTTATATATCTATAATTATGTTTTTATTAAAANATAAAAAAGTTGAAAGAGTTATTTAAGTCATTCTGTGCTTTCTGTCCTCTGTATT
>NW_019662812.1:0-282 GCF_002806865.2 Cucurbita pepo subsp. pepo
AAAATAGTAAACAATTTCTTAAAATCGAAACCTTATCCCGGAACATTTGAAGCACGTGCAATAATAAAAAAAAAAAAAACGAGTAATACTAGATGTTTTTAAAAAATTTGGTGGAAATGATTAGCTTAGTAATTTAGAATAGAATGTCGAAGAAACATAGGGTATAAAACAGCAAAGGAGGGCGTAAAATGGAAAACCTAATTTGGAAACCCTAATCCGGGACGTTTGAAGAACGTGNGGTGGAAATGATTAGCTTAGTAATTTAGAATAGAATGTCGAAGA
>NW_019662813.1:0-282 GCF_002806865.2 Cucurbita pepo subsp. pepo
CTACGACATTCTATTCTAAGCCGTCAAGCCTCATCATTCCCACAAAAATTATAAAAAACGTCTAGTATTACTCTGTTTTTTTTTTTCTTTGCACGTGCTTCAAACGTCCCGGAATAAGGATTCGATTTTAAGCAATCGTTTACTATTTTATACACAACTTTTCTTCGAAATTCTATTCTAAGTCATGAAGCCTAATCATTCCCCAANTATTACTTGATTTTTAGCACGTGCTTCAAACTAACCGGATTAGGGTTTCCAAATTAAGTTTTCGATTTTACACCC
>NW_019662814.1:0-282 GCF_002806865.2 Cucurbita pepo subsp. pepo
GTTCGATTTTAGCACTCTCTTACTATTTGATGCACTCCATTTTTTTCGAAATTGTATTCTAATTCTTAAGGCCTAATGATTCCCCTCGAAACGTTAAAAAAAAAGTCGACCGT
Organism: Cucurbita pepo subsp. pepo; assembly: GCF_002806865.2. Lineage (NCBI taxonomy): Eukaryota > Viridiplantae > Streptophyta > Magnoliopsida > Cucurbitales > Cucurbitaceae > Cucurbita > Cucurbita pepo. The sequence continues at coordinate 114 of NW_019662814.1, forward strand.
GACGCGTTTTTTTTTTGCTTTCCGAATTAGGGTCTCGATTTTAAGCNTTGACACGGTTTTTTGTTTTTATGTACTTCAAACGTCCGAGATTAAGCTTTCCGAATTAGGGTCTCGNTCCGTTTCTTCGTAATTGTATTCTAAATCTTAAGGCCTAATGATTCCCCTCGAA
>NW_019662815.1:0-282 GCF_002806865.2 Cucurbita pepo subsp. pepo
ACGACCCAAATAAGGGTTTCCGAACTAAGGGTCGATTTGAACAAATCTATTACTGTTTTATGAACTCCGTTTCTTTGAAATTCTATTCTAAATAATCGAGCTTAATCTAATCGTTCCCCACAAAACTTTTAAAAAACGTCGACCGCGATCGGTTTTCTAGCGCGGACTTCAAACTTCCCAGATTAGGGTGTCCGAATTAGGGTTAGATTTTAAGCACTCCGTTTTTTCGATNTCGGTTTTCTAGCGCGGACTTCAAACTTCCCAGATTAGGGTGTCCGAATT
>NW_019662816.1:0-281 GCF_002806865.2 Cucurbita pepo subsp. pepo
TATGTCCAAGTCATTGCTCAATTATTTTAGGACGTAAGTTTTAATTTATTATTTTTCCCCCCAACAAACAAACATAATTGAAAAAAACCCCAAATTTCCAACAAATCAAAATTGAAATTATCTTATCTTATCTTTTGGTTCCAAAGTTTCAAATCAATACCTAATAAAAGAAGAACAATATTCAAACTTTTTATTGAATTCTTCGAGTGGATTTGACACCTATTGATGTTGATTACTCGTTCAATTTATTTATTTATTTTTTCTAGAAGAAATGAAAGTAT
>NW_019662817.1:0-281 GCF_002806865.2 Cucurbita pepo subsp. pepo
TAGCGACCTTAAATTAAGTAGAAAATTTTGGGTCATTACACATAGCAATGGACTTCATAGTAGAACTACCCATAACGTTGAAAGGTTATACAGTTATCTGGGTAATTGTCGGCTGGTTGACCAAGTTGGCACACTTCCTACCTAAGAAAGCCACATATATAGTTGACATTTAGAGGGACCTCATACATATTGTATGTTCATAAGCATAGGGCTACTTCCCTTAGAGATGATGAGTGCGGAAAGTACTACACATCCAATTTGTCCGAGACTAGAAGCCACCC
>NW_019662818.1:0-281 GCF_002806865.2 Cucurbita pepo subsp. pepo
ACTGATAAAGATGATGTTTTGAACCTACGCGGTCTAAAACTCTTCATCTTCTCAAATAACTTATTTTATGTGAACCGCTCGTATCCCATTCGATTTCTTCCATCTTATAACTTTTTTTCATTTCCCTCAACCTGTTATGCTCTAGTTTGTCTCTCTTGAACTTTCCGTTATAGAAAATGGGTAAAGTTGGGGTTTTCGACCAATTATATATGTAATGGCCTAAGCCCACTACCAACGCAACCCTAACCTTCAGTCCATCCAAGTTTTGTTGAAGCAAGAAC
>NW_019662819.1:0-281 GCF_002806865.2 Cucurbita pepo subsp. pepo
TCCACCTCTTTGCCTTAATCTATGCTTTTTGGTTTTCTTTTTCTTCTTCTATCCACTACAGCTGAATTAGGGTTCTTCTTCCTTCTTGGTTTTCTTTTCCTTCCAAGGCCTTCTTTCTGGGTAACCTTCTCCTATTATATTGTTCATTACCCATTTAGAGCTGAAAAGTTGTAAGTGTTCCAATTGGGTAGTCAATGAATCACATGCCCGCTTGCTATATAGATTATAATTTTTATCTCATCTCCAAAAAAAATTATGTTCCTAATTACTTAATCTGTTTA
>NW_019662820.1:0-281 GCF_002806865.2 Cucurbita pepo subsp. pepo
CGGTAGCCATTTCCAACAAAAAAGATAAATAAAATCACACCAAGTCAAGAAAACAAAAGAGGAAAAGAAAAACATTTTAACTTTTTATAAGCGTTGCAATATTCGTATGCATGAGAAAATCAAAGATTTTAGCTCAAGTGGAGCCTGACCTGAATGTTCAGAGATTGTGAAACTTGAATTATCAATCAATGAGCTCCAAGGAAGAACGTAACAAGAACCCACAAATATAATATAAACAATCGAATTCCCACAGACCTAAACTTATCTACATGAATGATAAG
>NW_019662821.1:0-281 GCF_002806865.2 Cucurbita pepo subsp. pepo
TTGCACTCGTGCGATTAAGCTTCTGCTCATGCACTAGCAAGAAGCTTTGAAGTTCATCTATTTGCATATCTTCGACGTTGTTTGCTTCTTCAATAGAACATATAATGTAATCGAATTTTGGAATTAGAGATTGCAAAATTTTTTCTACATCCGCAACATCTGTGATTGAATCACAATGCATTCTCATTTTACTTGCAAGACTCATAACCTTGCTAATATAACCATTCATCATTTCTCCCTTTTTGCATTTGGAGAATTTCAAAGTCTCTTCTAACTGCTTG
>NW_019662822.1:0-281 GCF_002806865.2 Cucurbita pepo subsp. pepo
AACTACCTACCATCATGATAGCAGTTGCTTTGGTTACAGGACAGTTACAACTACTCTACTAACAGAAAATATATTAACCCATAGAATACTATAAGAGCCTACGCATACATCAATTAAAATTTATCAAGAAGATAATAGTTTAATGAACGCACATCTGATGCTCATGCATTACAGACAATAAACTAACTTGCTTTATAGAAGAAACTAACTTTTTTTAAAAAGTGTTTCTTGTTTATGTATTGGTTTATAGCAACGGCAGTCTTGATCTGAATATTTCTTTA
>NW_019662824.1:0-281 GCF_002806865.2 Cucurbita pepo subsp. pepo
TTCCTTCCGTCTTTTATAAATTTTTTTTTTCTTATCTTAATGAGTGGTAAATCTAGATTCCAGCTTGTCCTAGGTTTTGACATGCAGAGACATTGCTTTGTGCTTTTTTATGCAAATAAATCATGTGCTTGGCTTAATGCCTTTTATGTTGTTTAGGTTATCAGACAATACTTATGCTCTTGTGGGAGAAGTGATGAAGAAGTTGGTAGACATTGCTCCAATTCATTGTCGCCTGTTTATTACTGAGCTATCAGAGTCTGTTGAAAAATTGACAAGATCTG
>NW_019662825.1:0-281 GCF_002806865.2 Cucurbita pepo subsp. pepo
AAAGAGACTGACCCATTTTTTGATCATAGAAAATGAGCATTGATTTGGGAGCTTATGAGCTGACATTTCAATACACCCTCCTAAGAAACCTCCAAAAGAACCAAAAAAGTTGAAATTTTGCAAGAGAGATATGAGAGGAGACTGCCCACAAAGTTTGACTTTGTGCAGTTAATGCATAGTTTTGAAAAATATAAAATTGATTGGGCATTTGACTATTTTAAGGAGTCAGGAAGTTGCTCCAAGTGGCAGCTACCAACAAGTCCTCCTATTGTTCATACAGT
>NW_019662826.1:0-281 GCF_002806865.2 Cucurbita pepo subsp. pepo
TTTACATACCCTCAATACCCGAATGAAAGATTCCGAGCCCCAACCAATAGAGATAGTTATTTATAGGAGTAAGATCGTAGACGTTAAGATACAACAAAGCATGACTGCCGCCCTGCTCCTTGTCCTCGGTATAGTCCGGGCTAGATCTCAGAGGAAACAGACGCATTGTGTTTAATAGCCAGCCCGGGTTGAAAATACCCCAAAAATCACAGACTGATCATCTCTTCACCAAACACCCTTCAAGAAACCTAAGAATCCAAAGAGAAGTAGCTGAAGAACTA
>NW_019662827.1:0-281 GCF_002806865.2 Cucurbita pepo subsp. pepo
CCTGCATGTTGCCCTAGAGCAATTACCCATTCGGAGGGTCGGAACAATGCAAACTCCAGAAATGGATAGGATTTCTTAGGTTCATTCTCAACTTTGGCTTTTTCATTCGATAGTATTGTTGGGGCCTATCTCTGAGATTTGAAAATGGCGAGTCACACTTACGAAGAATTACAAAGAGTTAGTATATTATTGACCAAAGTGGCGATAAATAAAACACTATAGGAATAAGAGTTATTATGAGATTAGTGTTTAAGTCAAGAATGTCTCGGTTTAGTGAATGA
>NW_019662828.1:0-281 GCF_002806865.2 Cucurbita pepo subsp. pepo
AACCTGTATATTGCAGATTGAGTATCTGCCAATTTCTTCAATGGAGAAATCAAAACAGGTGATGGAGGAGTTTTTCGAGGTATGGCAAGAAGCCATGTCAAAAAGCTCCCTACCTGGTCGTTTCATGCACATAGAACCCAACTTTGCAGAATATGGACTGTCGGATTACTATACTTCTCAACACACAGCGGTTCAGTATGCCAATGTGATGGCCCAGCTAATCGCTACTGTGCAAGCAGTTCAATCAGCCAGAAACTAGAATAAAAATTGCTTCTTTTTTT
>NW_019662829.1:0-281 GCF_002806865.2 Cucurbita pepo subsp. pepo
TCTCAATATATGGTCTTTAGAATTAGCATCTTCTTTTTCTTTCTGTTGATTTAAATTAGGGTATCTATTCCATATTCAATATTTTTTTTTTAAAAATATTCCTTTGGCATCTTTCATATTTTATGCCCATTAAGTCAAAAGGTCTTTTTTACTTCAAAATTATTAATTGTATCAATTAAAAAAATTAGATCTTTTATTGTATTTCTATTTGTTGTTAGACTGTTAGACACTTATACTCGAGGTGCATTACTACTTAATTACCAAATTGTACCCATTATAAA
>NW_019662830.1:0-281 GCF_002806865.2 Cucurbita pepo subsp. pepo
CTTGGCCTGAAGACTTCATTGACATTGCCAAGGTGGCTGGAGAAGGCAATGTAAACATTCGACAGGTATTAAATCGTTCACGATGATAAATACGCCATTTATTTTTTCCTTTTCTGAAGGGAGGAAGAAATTGGTTAGGGTCACTGGTACGTTTACACCTTATATTTTCGCACGCATTGGCGAGCAGATACAGATTGTTTTTTGATATGTTATCATGTTCTAGGTTCAATAAATATGCTTGTCTGAATGTGGAAAATGCTTGGATTTGCAAAGAATGTATG
>NW_019662831.1:0-281 GCF_002806865.2 Cucurbita pepo subsp. pepo
GAAATTCGTATCAAACCTGATGCCGACAGTGGTACTATCACTATAACGTATGACAATTTTTATGGGTCTTGTACTGTTTTACTTATCATTACTGAGTGAACTTAGTTATTTAACAATTTCAATTTTTTTTTTATTTTTTATGTTTTTAGAGATACTGGTATTGGAATGACTAAAGAAGAGCTCATTGACTGTCTCGGAACTATCGCTCAGAGTGGCACTTCAAGATTCTTGAAGGCCCTTAAGGTTCCCCCTTCCTCCATTTACACTTGTTTCAGTATCAT
>NW_019662832.1:0-281 GCF_002806865.2 Cucurbita pepo subsp. pepo
AATTACCATATGCATGCGTCATGGTCTCGAACTATGATGTCATCGTCAGCTGCACAGGAATATCTTGTCTTTTACGTGAAAAAGAAGTAGCACATGACTTGAGTATGGTGAGACATACTCACGGGGAATGCAAACTCATGCAATTCATAATTTAGGGATATATCATTAGAAACCATCATAGGAGTGACCTCTAGAGAGAAAGCACAAAGAAAACAATATCTACTAGCGGTGGACTTGAGTTGTTACACGTAAGTGATGATATAGATTAAAAATATCAATCC
>NW_019662833.1:0-281 GCF_002806865.2 Cucurbita pepo subsp. pepo
GTACCATCTGAAAAATAATCATTAACTTCCTCCACCAGGTTTAATTGCTTCCAATTTTACAAATTGTGGACATAGGTTATATTAAAACCAAGAAATTTGGAATCTGAATCTATGGTCAATTTTTCAAAACAAGGACATAGCAGCACTTACTCCAGGTTGGTCCACAACATTTACAGCATAGCGTTCTTCAGTTGTAGGAATATAAGTCTCAGAAAATGACCTGTGCATCAAATTTTCTTAACAAATGACATGCTCTGTAACAAGTACTGTAGAATTAATGC
>NW_019662834.1:0-281 GCF_002806865.2 Cucurbita pepo subsp. pepo
AATATTTAATATTTAATATTTATAATTAATGCCAATAATGTACGTGATTTATGAAGGATTTATATTCGAGTTTTATAAAATTTTAATTATTAATTTAATATACTGACAGATACATAATTTTTTTTAAAGTAATAAAAAAATAGACAATATTTAAATTATAGTATTAATGTAACTAGTTTACACCAGCTTTAAGTTGGTAATTAATTTTTAATTTTAATTATTTCCTTTTTCTAATAATTTGGATTTATTAGAATTTATTCGAATTTCAGTTCAGAGGCGAT
>NW_019662835.1:0-281 GCF_002806865.2 Cucurbita pepo subsp. pepo
ATTCCCTTTGAGTTAAGTAAGATCAAGGGCCTGCGCTTGCTGTTCCTCTTCAAGAATCTGCTGACTGGTGTAATACCTGATGAGCTTAGTACGTTGAAGAACTTGACACGGCTCGACCTATCGATAAACGATCTTAGAGGACGTATACCGTTTGGTTTTCAATATTTGACTAAGATGGTACAACTGCAGCTGTTTGATAACTCCCTCAGTGGTAGCATTCCTTCACAGCTCGGACGTTATAGCCGACTTTGGGTGGTCGATTTTTCAGTAAACAACCTAAC
>NW_019662836.1:0-281 GCF_002806865.2 Cucurbita pepo subsp. pepo
GACAAAAGAAAAAAATATATATTATATTTTGAAAGCTTAACGGTATTGAGTCCATAGTTTCTTAAGTGCATGGTTCATGACTGCCCGTAGAAAATTGTTGGAAATTTCAGTCTCAAACTTTTTGGTCAGTAATATGGCAATTACTGTTGAATTAAGCTCGTATTTACGAAAAATATGTTAATTATAAAGTTTAAATTTTCATATTAATTTAGGGTTTATCTGGAAAATGAAATTAATTAAAAAAAAAAATATTGAAAATGAATTAAAATGAATTAAAAAAA
>NW_019662837.1:0-281 GCF_002806865.2 Cucurbita pepo subsp. pepo
TGAGAGGCAGGCAGCCCTCGTAGCTCGATTGCTAAACAGGCAGTTTTTCGGGGGGAGTGGGCCTAGGAGGTCTCCAATGAAAAATCAATGTGTAAATTAATATGATGCAATAGTGTAAATTAATATGATGCAATAGTATGGTGCTTTTCCCTCTAAGCTGGAACGACGGCTGTCGGATTTCTTTCTGTCTGGGATGATTTAGTTAGGGCAAAGGATGAATCCGAGGTATATTAAGGTTCAGTATTTGACTCCGGGGACTACGTGATCTATTGTCTCTATTC
>NW_019662838.1:0-281 GCF_002806865.2 Cucurbita pepo subsp. pepo
AAAAAAAAATGTAATTTGATGTACTTTTTAAATTAAATAGAAATTAAAGTATGATTTTTGGTGGATAATATATATAAATAAATAAATGGTTAACCTTAGGTAAAATATTATTATATAATTTTGAACATAAAATATATTTGTCGGAAAAGAACAATATTTTAATAAGATGAGAGCGTGGATTTAAAAGGGGTGATATAATCCAATGACAGCCTGTCCCCATAAAAGGGGTCGCTCCATTGGTTTTTTATTTGTTTTTTTTTTTTTTTTTTTTTTTTTTTTTT
>NW_019662839.1:0-281 GCF_002806865.2 Cucurbita pepo subsp. pepo
GCCTTGCGACAAAAATGAGTCAACGTCTTCATAGACGATAAGCTCAGCTGGGGTGAGCAAATTTCTAAATCTCTTTTCCTATCTATCGAGAAAGCTTTGATTTCTATTATTATATTCTCTTAAAATTAGGCATCTTCTTCCTAGTGATTAGATGAATGGGTGAAAATAATTGAATGTAAGAAATCTAAAGACCGGATAGTTTGGTCAATTTTCTATAAGGTGGATCCATTGGATATACAAAAATAAACCGAAAGTTTTGGAGAAGTATTAGTCACACATCA
>NW_019662840.1:0-281 GCF_002806865.2 Cucurbita pepo subsp. pepo
TTGATTTTATCACGAAGAAGATGACAGCGGCCCAAAATATTGGATAAAGAAACACTTCTGGCTGTTCCACGCCACCAATCCCAACTATTACCAGTTTGGAAACTCTCGCCCCTTTTGGTACTACTCTGCTTCTTAACTCAAACTAGCTGTGTTTACAAACGTGCTGATGATTATAGATTTATTGTATTGATTTTGACGAGAATTCAGATTAGATTCATTTGCAGCAATTTCTTGGAACTGTGGAAGTAGAAGACAAAAACAGTTTGATTTGTGAGAGAAGG
>NW_019662841.1:0-281 GCF_002806865.2 Cucurbita pepo subsp. pepo
CTCACAACATAAGAAACAGGGCAAGAGAAAGAAGCCATTTGAAGAGCTTCTGAAACAGAGGATCGGCCATCGCGATCTTATAGTAGAAAATGGCGGATTTGCCCAAGGAAGAAGAGAACAAGTTACTTCATTCTCAGTAGAAAAATGAAGATAACAAAGAAATGCATAGGTCCATCGGAAAAATGGCTATGGAATCTTAGTATTGATCGACAATGGAATCGTTGAAGGACGAAGATGGAGATGGAGTTTGGATCTTTGCATATGGAGGAGAATTTTCTTTT
>NW_019662842.1:0-281 GCF_002806865.2 Cucurbita pepo subsp. pepo
AATTATTTAATAAGTGAAAGTGAAAGTAGCTATTTATTTGGGTTTATCTTTAATAATTATAATTATTATTGAGGTTTAGGTTAAGGTTTATTCCAAGTCAAACACGGCAATGAATTCGCTTTTTTATTTCTTTTTTTATTATAAAATTTTCCAACAACCAAAATATTAGGTCAATATCTTTAAAGTCTCTATTTTCATTATGAATTTGTCAATTATACCCTTGGTTCACACTTATAATTATATAATTATTAAGTTATAATATAAATTTAAATGTAATAAAT
>NW_019662843.1:0-281 GCF_002806865.2 Cucurbita pepo subsp. pepo
CCTCTCATAAGTTATTTTTCGACGTTGACTACTAAGTCGGTTCTCTACCCTTTCTATTAATTGCAATATGCATGAAGAACAGGTAGCTATCATTTTCTTTTTCGTGTGCTTTAGCCACTTTTTAACAGCTTTCCTGACTTATGTGTCAGAAATTAACTTTGATAAATCGTTCCTGAACAGGAATTTATTGATTCTCTCCCAATTGGTTGGACTATAGGTGCAATGATTTACTTCACGGGCGAAATATCAAGGAAATGAATAGAAGAAGTGTTTTATCCTAT
>NW_019662844.1:0-281 GCF_002806865.2 Cucurbita pepo subsp. pepo
CACAAAAGTTTGACATCTCGAGACAACTCCCTATATTACATTACAACTTCAGATCTCTCTCGTACCTTAACTACTAGTCAACAATCACCTTAAGAGCTGAAAATCTTACTGTTCCTTAGGCAAGTCTAAACCTCAATTTCTGACTCGAATAAACTTTGATAATCTTTATGAAACTTGTGTCAAAATCTCTCCAAAAACATCATATAAAAAAACCTGAACAAATAAAACTTCTCAATCATGTGAACAGATCTTTTGAAGGAACTCTTGACATATTTTAGTTT
>NW_019662845.1:0-281 GCF_002806865.2 Cucurbita pepo subsp. pepo
TATTTTTTTTTTTAATTTTAATTAATTAATTAATTTATTTATTATTATTATTATTTTAACTATTTTTATTTGTTTATTTCTTTATTTATTTTTGGCTATTACATGAACCCTCCAAATTTGGGTTGTGACAGATTAATATTAGAGTAGTCAAATTTTAGATAATAAAGAGTCGTATCTCTCTATGACTTAGTTGGATGACACGTCTCGCCACGATCAAGTAAGCAATCTAACCCTATTTCCAAGTATATGATATGTTTTAAAACTGGTATGAATTTATTGTA
>NW_019662846.1:0-281 GCF_002806865.2 Cucurbita pepo subsp. pepo
TTATGGACCCAATTTTGCGTGGTTAATGGCCTTAATTTTTTCATTTTTTGGAATTAAAACAAAATTTCTTCTAACGGCCTTCTTTTTTTATTTTCGATCCTCGTGTCTCCTTGTGATCTGCCCACGTGGAAATCAGGTACATTTTCTTATTTGAATTTTGGTAATAATATTATAAATTTAACTATTTTAATAATGTTAAATTAATTTAATTGGTATTTTACGATTGTATTTGAATAATTATTGAAGGAATATTATGAGTTACGAAATAAATAAATAAATAA
>NW_019662847.1:0-281 GCF_002806865.2 Cucurbita pepo subsp. pepo
AAGTGGCTCAAAGACCCTGAGGAGGCCAGTTTTGGGCAAAGATAGGGAAGAAAGAGGACATATAATGTCTGAAATGCATCAGAAAAAACGAGGCTTACAATTTAGAGCTTCTTGAATAACCTTCTCAATGTTCATTGCTTGAGCATTCTTGACTTGTACAAGCAGAAAAGCTAGGCAGTTCCTCATGAGCAGAGAAAGAAAAAGTTGGTTTCAAAACCTGTTTATTCATAACTTTGGCCTGTAGACAGCAGTTTCTCATGATTCTGGTTCGGTTCATACCT
>NW_019662848.1:0-281 GCF_002806865.2 Cucurbita pepo subsp. pepo
TAAGCTAAATTATATATTATTTGAATAAAAATAAAAATTACTGACATAAATCTTCTTTTTTATACTAGAGGAAAAGTCGTAGTTTTTTTTCTATATTTTAATAATTCAATAAAATATTAATTGAAGCATCTAAGCACTCGAAAAATTACAATAAAATAATTTTAAACTTTTTTTAAAAAAATCAAAATGAAAAATATAGCATTTGTAAAAGCTTTAATTATTAAATATATTAAAAATAAATAATTGTATATTAAATAGTTAGTATTCTATCTTTTTCATCT
>NW_019662849.1:0-281 GCF_002806865.2 Cucurbita pepo subsp. pepo
AAATTAAGGAAATACATTGTACTGATAGGCTTATAAAAGGACTATCTCTCTCCCCTCTTGGTGGAGTCCCCGAGGACAGAATAGCACAAACAACCCTGTAGTTCTGCTTCTGGCTCGAAAAATGAAGAAAGACTTGTCGGGAATCATCAGTTGGGTTGGTCCAAATTAATAAGGATCACGGTGTTCCAAATTTTCTAACTAGATCTATTACACGATCCAAGGCAAAAAAGATTTAACAACCATTCATTCTTCATTTACAAAATTGGATAGGCTCGGTTCAA
>NW_019662850.1:0-281 GCF_002806865.2 Cucurbita pepo subsp. pepo
AGCTTATACCGATTTATTTAATAAAGAAACGAAGTCTAAATATGTAAGAGATCGAAATCAATTGATTTCACCAACAACCATCTCCTTTCATTTTCTCCTCGCATTGATGAGAAAATGAAGGAAGGGATTCGACTTAAGTTAAATGTCTTAATTTGGTGAAAGGAAGACTACCTCTATATATGAGGTAATCTTTGTCTTATTAGAGCCACCAGGTTCCCTCAAGGTAGTAATTGCCTCAATTATGAGATTGTCTAACCTGTAAAATAAATTTAAAAAAAAAA
>NW_019662851.1:0-281 GCF_002806865.2 Cucurbita pepo subsp. pepo
TGATCAACAATCAAATCACAAATAATAGAATTTGATTCTAAGAATCAAACCCAAAAGAGACCTACTCGACTCGATAGAACATTTATTCAGTTCAGTTCATGGAATTGATTCGATATCTTTCGACCTAAGTCAAAACTATGACAAGATATAAGAAAGAATAATGGAAGCAGCCATTCTTCTTTCCCTCCCTCCGTGTTAGAAAGAATTAAAGGAGAAGGGGGGGTTGGGGCAACAACAACTATTGTATACCATTTTCACTGTCAAATTCTGGAATATTTTTT
>NW_019662853.1:0-281 GCF_002806865.2 Cucurbita pepo subsp. pepo
CATCTTGAGATGTAGACTTTGAAATAGAGCTTGAACCAGGTACCGATCTTATCTCCAAGGCTTCATATTGCATGATGCCAGCAGAACTGAAGGAATTCAAGGCATAAATACAAAAATTAATGGATAAAGGATTTATCCATTCTAGTGTATCTCCGTGGGGTGCACTAGTGTTGTTCGTTAAGAAAAAGGATGATTCAATGCGCTTGTGCATTGATTGTAGGAAGGTTAACAAGACGACAATGAAGAACAAGTATCCCCTTCCACACATAGAGGATTTATTT
>NW_019662854.1:0-281 GCF_002806865.2 Cucurbita pepo subsp. pepo
AATAAACCTGCTCAAAGATGGAATGAGCGACACCCTCCTCGTCGTACCGATAGAAACCCCACGAATCAAGACGGGGCTAGAGGGAGGAGAGAAGAAGGGTGCACTATTTGTGGAAGAATACATAGTGGGAGGTGCATGGCTGGTAGCCGAGCGTGTTACAGATGTGGTCAAGAGGGGCACATCATCGTGAACTGCAGGCCAGAAATGCTGAAGTACAACCAAACCTGCCTNACCACCGTGAGCTCAAGCTAGGGTCCACACATTTACGAGCAAGGACACTG
>NW_019662855.1:0-281 GCF_002806865.2 Cucurbita pepo subsp. pepo
ACTCTCCTGTAAACACTCAAAAAACTAGAATGATCCTATCTCTCCCTTATTTTTTGGGGATCAAAGTGTATCTTTACCCTATTTTTCGGGATACTTTTGGCTATAGGTAATTGATCAGTCAATCCTATCGAAGAATCAATTCGACTTAACTATAAGTAAATCCGAAAGATTCCTTCTTGATCTTGATCTGATCCTCAAGATTCATTCAACAGTAAACACTCTCGAAGAATCAATTCGNTATTTCACTCTTTCACTATTCAAAGACTCGGTAAAGCATATGA
>NW_019662856.1:0-281 GCF_002806865.2 Cucurbita pepo subsp. pepo
TTTACCTTCTTCTTGTTCCTGAAAGGACTCTCAGAAATCCTTAAATTTCATCCTTCATATCGTTCATAGAACAACATATCACGACTCTCCTCATTTACTTCCTTCTTGTTCCTAAAACATCATTCATAGAAGAACATATCACGGTAGCTCCTAATGTAGGTTTTATGCACATTGTAGATCGATAGCTCCTAATGTAGTCAATCGAGTTCAGGTTACATAATGTAGTCATTATCTTTANTGGTATCATGAAAAGATATTATTAAGAAGAAATGAAATTGGCC
>NW_019662857.1:0-281 GCF_002806865.2 Cucurbita pepo subsp. pepo
TCAATCAACTCTACATGTGGTAGCCATGGAGACTGCCCCTGGGGCGTCAAAGCCAGCAGGGATGGTGGAGAAGAAGATGGGTAGGGGATTCATAAGCCATTGAAAATAAATGATTNATGTGAATGTTTGCCTAATCCACCACACATAAATGATGTGAAAGTTATCTATTTATAATCAAATAAATTACAAGGATATGGAGGAGTAATAAATAAAAATAATAAGAAATGGAAAGATATTTGTCTTATAATAAATTATACATATATGGTAAATTATAATTTAGT
>NW_019662858.1:0-281 GCF_002806865.2 Cucurbita pepo subsp. pepo
TCCCCTGCCCCGATATGACCTGACCGGGACACCTATTTACCAAGTTCGTGAAGTAGTTCAATCTCATGAATAAGGAGTCTTGATATCTTTGTCTTTTACCCTGTGAAAGAAGGTGAAGGAATCGAGAGTTGAGTCTTGACTTGAAACACGAATAAGTAGAAAGAGAAGAAAAAGAAGAAATAGGAAAAGGAGCTCCGCAATNTGATCATACAGCCTATGTAAAAGAGTAAAAGAATCATTCTCCATCCCTTGTTTACATGAGAGTCAATGAATAGGAAAAG
>NW_019662859.1:0-281 GCF_002806865.2 Cucurbita pepo subsp. pepo
ATTGTCATGATACTGTTGGTTGTGTCTCGTTCTGGTAAAATATCTAGTTCTTCGTTTTTTGTTTGTCTCTTTGAATGTTCAAATTTCAATAGAGAAGCTGTAATACCCGAATTTTTAGATAAATAAATAAAAAAAAATAATAATAAAATAATAAAAAATAATAAAAAAAAATAAAAATAAAAATAACAACATAGGGGAAAAGGGTCATTTTGCCCCTACTCTTATNTAACAACATAGGGGAAAAGGGTCATTTTGCCCCTACTCTTATCCAAGGGGTCTAA
>NW_019662860.1:0-281 GCF_002806865.2 Cucurbita pepo subsp. pepo
TAAAATAGTTCTTGCTTTTTTTTATTAAATGACACAACAATTTGATAACTATTTGAAAACCGTGTTTATTGTTCTTTCTAATCCAAAATGGATTAGAAATTTTGGAAACTCCTCGTTCTCAATTTGTTTAAAAAAATAATGAACCTTTAAATTATTATTTTACAATCTACGATCGAGTTGCGAAATGCCTTCTTACGGTAAGTCCGTATTTCCTTCCTCTAATATGTCATTTCTCANGTTATGTAAAGTGTCTTTTATATCATATATTTGTATTATCATTT
>NW_019662861.1:0-281 GCF_002806865.2 Cucurbita pepo subsp. pepo
AGAAGGCTCGTTCAGTAGGTCTGTCTCATTCATCTTCTCTTTCTAAGGATAATTCTTCTTATCTTGCTTCAGTCTTTCAATTCTCTTTTCTTTGATTTACTCGACAGTAAAGGAATATCTTCTTCTTCTTCCTTTCTTTTCCTATTGATTCTTGAANGTCCTTCTTTCTTGATCCTTATGATTTAGATAGAATTGTCAAGTCTCATTCTAAGTCTCCCTTCGTTCACTCTCATTAATCTCGAGTGTTTACAGTAAATGAATTTCATATGCTTTCTTTACTG
>NW_019662862.1:0-281 GCF_002806865.2 Cucurbita pepo subsp. pepo
GAGTTCGAAATGTACTTGACCTCTTCATCAATGCATATATGATCTTAGCTAGTTGAATTTGGAATAAATTGGTATTTAGGATCTTTTATTTAACTGAACATTTGACTATGTAATTGTATAAACTCTTATAGTTCTAATTTTTCCTTTTTTCCAATCGAATTTGTGCCCATTTGATGATTTCTGATTCAGGGGAACATATTNCCTTTTTTCCAATCGAATTTGTGCCCATTTGATGATTTCTGATTCAGGGGAACATATTCTTCAATTTAAACAAGAATACA
>NW_019662863.1:0-281 GCF_002806865.2 Cucurbita pepo subsp. pepo
CTCCTCTGATAATTCTTGCTTGTCTCTAGTAAATAAAAGATACGGAAGTGCTTTTGAATTTTACCTCCCTTCCTGGAACGATTACAAACATAAATGCTTACAATAAGAATTTTACCTCCCTTCCTCTTGATGAAGAGTGCCTGCTCACTGGAAGTGCTTTTGAATCTTTCCTTGATGAAGTAGGATTCTATTCGACTAAACCAGGTTCTAGGTGCTTATTTTAATCCGTAGNACTGGAAGTGCTTTTGAATCTTTCCTTGATGAAGTAGGATTCTATTCGA
>NW_019662864.1:0-281 GCF_002806865.2 Cucurbita pepo subsp. pepo
CCGGCTAAATGAATATAAAAAATCGATATATCCATGAATTGAAGGGTTTTGATTATGAGATTATAATAAATCGATATAAATTTGATACGGTGTATTAGTTTTAATGAATTATATTATTAAGATTTGTTAAGGTATTTCNTTAAGATTTGTTAAGGTATTTCAATGCATAAAATGCTTATTTATTAATTTCTTCCACTTTGATCGAAATTATTTGCCCTCATTTATCGAAATTTTCCATCATTTTTCTAACATAAATCAAACTCAAATATGACAAGAATACA
>NW_019662865.1:0-281 GCF_002806865.2 Cucurbita pepo subsp. pepo
AAGGGAAGGATAGATAGGTTCATGAGTGAAAGAAGTAGGATTAGGAGTCTTTCTCTTGTCTCCCTGATCGTTGCTTTCGTCTTTCCTTTGATTTACTACTCTCCCGTAAAGTGAAGGTCATATCGGTTCCGGTTCAGGAGAGGGGCGAAGCCGAGGAAAAGGGTCAGGCTCAGTCGCTTTACCTTGTGAAAGAGTGAAATCAGTCTAATGATTCGTTTCGGCTTGAAAAGCAGCTAANTTAGAGAGAGTTGAGTCTTTGTTTACTGTCTTTGAATAACTCA
>NW_019662866.1:0-281 GCF_002806865.2 Cucurbita pepo subsp. pepo
TGTAAGAAACAAGCAAGAATGATGCTGAACCTTCTTTCACTTCGTAACCTATTTCTTGGTCGAGCAGCTTTCGCTCTTGAACCTATCCTGAACTTGCCGTAACCTATCAATTAATACTCCCTTTATTCATTAGACAGAACTACTTATTGATTCACCTATTGATTTGAATGAAACAGAACTACTTACTGATTAACCTATTCCTATTTCTTCTTTACTATTGAGTGAGGTAAACANTATTCTTTCACTCAGTATTTGTCTTCCCCTGAGCCTAGATTGAACAG
>NW_019662867.1:0-281 GCF_002806865.2 Cucurbita pepo subsp. pepo
TTTAAAATGTCAACAATAGAATTAGAATTCGAACCTACGCGTAGAGAGCTCAATTGATTTCTAGAATTCGAACCTACGCGCATAGAGCTCAATTGATTTTGAACCGGTCGCATTAGCTACTCAAGCACATCAACATTTGCTAGAAAGAACTATTTTTAATTTCATAAATTATGTAAAAGTCAATTAAAGGGGGATCGAGAATAATTCTCGTCCACAAACGTCTTTTGTCGGGNTAGATTTGTGTTTGAATGTAATTCAGATCTTAAATTGAGCGTTTCCCT
>NW_019662868.1:0-281 GCF_002806865.2 Cucurbita pepo subsp. pepo
TGTTATCTAAAATGATTTAAATCAAGATAAATACTCGAACCACATAATTAAGACCTATACCGAGTAACGTAGCCCAAAATAAAATTAATTAAAATAATTAAAAACTAAAATAAATACTTTAAATTTTTAAAATGGAATTTTATCATAATGTTTATTATTCCTCAAAAAATACGTGCGAACCAAATTAAATAGCAATTCGTAATATTCCTATAAATATTTAAAAAAAAATTAAATAAANTATAATTAAATAATTTTTAAATTTTCGTCGTCGTGTCGGGTCC
>NW_019662869.1:0-281 GCF_002806865.2 Cucurbita pepo subsp. pepo
CTACTGGTACATAGTTATAAGGGCATTTTAATCATTTTACAACTATACTTGATTTAGCCCATTATCATAACATAATGGTCACCAAATTTCATACATAACATTATCATGTCATATTAACCCTTCTTCTAAAATTTCATGGGCAACATAATTCATCTAACTCAGGTGCTTCATTGAAACAAATGTTCATGTGTACCATAAGGTTGGCAAACTTACTCAATCGGAAGAGTTTCTCNATAAGGTTGGCAAACTTACTCAATCGGAAGAGTTTCTCACAATTTTTT
>NW_019662870.1:0-281 GCF_002806865.2 Cucurbita pepo subsp. pepo
AGAACCTAGAAATTGACCGTTTGGAAGTTCGACAACCTCCCTAGTCTGAGTCGCAATATGCTCGTAATCTTAAGTTGTTTTCAGATAGTAGTACAAGTCCTTGACCAGTTGTATCTTTGATGTATCTCAGAACTCGAAGAGCATAAATTGACTAAGCATACGAACTGAATACACTATGTAGGCCTAGTAATCGATAAATATATTAATCTATCAATCAATTNATTAATCTATCAATCAATTGTCTGTATTTACTTGGATCATCAACTTCTCTCCTTCTGTTA
>NW_019662871.1:0-281 GCF_002806865.2 Cucurbita pepo subsp. pepo
TATTCTGTGTTTTCGCATCAAGGTCTCATAAAGGTCCTACCTGGAGTTGAACCCAAGTCGTCGGATTCAAAGTCCAAAGTGCTAACCATTACACCATAGAACCCCTTATAAAAATTTATTTTGGAATGGTTTTCCTATTTTATTCAAATTCCACAAGAAGAGAGATCGTCAAACTCAAGTTATTGGATTCAAAGTTCTAGAGTTGTTTTATCTAACTCGTTGTGNAATTGAAGCTCTTTTCGAACATGTAATTTTATATATTTCTTATAGTTAATTTATAT
>NW_019662872.1:0-281 GCF_002806865.2 Cucurbita pepo subsp. pepo
CTTGTATACGTTACATATCGTATTTCATGTATTCATGCTATAGAAGTATACCTTAGATCCTTTGCACGTACCTTAGATTTTTGTTAGCATTTTAATTATACGATAAGGTTATAACTTAGATTCAATAAAATTTTAGGTGGCAAATCTATCAACTAAAAGATTGTAGTCTGTACTTAAAATTGACGAGTAATATCTGTTTACACANCAACTAAAAGATTGTAGTCTGTACTTAAAATTGACGAGTAATATCTGTTTACACAATTGAAAAACCTATTTACAGA
>NW_019662873.1:0-281 GCF_002806865.2 Cucurbita pepo subsp. pepo
AGCTATTAGAATGTTACTTGCATTTGTTTCTTACAAAAAAATTTATATTATATCAAATGGACGTGAAAAGTGCATTCTTAAATGATTATATTATGGAGGAAGTTGATGTAAAACAACCTCCTCGATTTGAAAATTTTGATTTTCCACATCATGTCTATAAGTTAAAAAATGCTCTTTATGGCTTAAAACAAGCTCCAAGGAGTTTGGTACGATAGACTTAGTAATTTTCTTATTGNTGCTCTTTATGGCTTAAAACAAGCTCCAAGGAGTTTGGTACGATA
>NW_019662874.1:0-281 GCF_002806865.2 Cucurbita pepo subsp. pepo
AATTATGAAACTAAATAATTAAGATAAATATATGTGCATATAACAATAAACTAGTTTTAGATTAGCTTTTTTATATATAACAATAAACTTGAGATGATTATTGCAATTGTGATATTATAACTTGAGATAAAAAGTTTGGCCAACCTAACAACAACGCGGGGATAGCTCAGTTGGGAGAGCGTCAGACTGAAGATCTGAAGGTCGCGTGTTCGATCCACGCTCANATTATTTTATTTTTATCTAGTACTGGAGGCTATTGGGCTTTGAAGAAGCAAAAGCTT
>NW_019662875.1:0-281 GCF_002806865.2 Cucurbita pepo subsp. pepo
CTATTTAAATAGGTAATTATTTTGTAAAAGATGGTAGAAAAACCACCTGCAAATATATTTGCTGATGGTAGAATAGAAAAACCACTTTGTACCTGCAAATATATTTGCTGATCATGAATAGGTATTCTTTTGTAAAAGATGGTACAAATACCACTTGATGGTAGAAAAACCACTTTGTACCTGCAAATATATTTGCTGATCAATTAAAGTTTGAAGGGAAAAAGAGTTGAAAGANCAAATACCACTTGATGGTAGAAAAACCACTTTGTACCTGCAAATAT
>NW_019662876.1:0-281 GCF_002806865.2 Cucurbita pepo subsp. pepo
GGGTTTTATGATGCAAGAATTGTGGGGATGTAGCTTATATGGTAGAGCTCATTTAGCATGCGAGAGGTAAGGGGATATCCCCATCTCCAAAAGAAACTATTTGTTATTAATATTTTACTTCTATTCAACCTTTCCTTATTTATGACATAATTAGCCGAGATATTTTTTCATTTTCANTTACTTCTATTCAACCTTTCCTTATTTATGACATAATTAGCCGAGATATTTTTTCATTTTCTATTACTTCTATTCAACCTTTCCTTATTTATGACATAATTAGC
>NW_019662877.1:0-281 GCF_002806865.2 Cucurbita pepo subsp. pepo
AATTTTGGAAGGATGAAGATTGAATTAGGTGGTAGGAAAAGTTTTCCCACTCTGACCTTGTATTATTAATTCTATCCCGTGATCTTAAGTGTAAGGATTGGAATTTTATTTTTTTTAGATTTTATGTTGAGATTTTATTTTTGGTGCAAAAAATGAAAAGATATTATGTTATGAATTTATTCTCGGCGGAAAAGGTGNAAGATATTATGTTATGAATTTATTCTCGGCGGAAAAGGTGCTCAATTTCCGATAAGGAAGTTATTACACCTTCAATGGAAATG
>NW_019662878.1:0-281 GCF_002806865.2 Cucurbita pepo subsp. pepo
CATCTCGAATTTGTATCTAGTGGTTTTTAAAACGCGTCTGTGATCTCACAATCCACTACCTTTCGGAATCTAGTGTCCTCGCTAACACTCGTTCCCTTCTCCCATTGATGTGGAACCCCTTCCCCCAATCCACTCTCCTTCGAGGCTCAGCGTCCTTATTGGCACATTGCCTCGTGTCCCACCCCCTTCGGAGCTCAGCCTCCTCGCTGACACATCATTTAGTGTCTNTCCAAGTCTACAACTAGCAGATATTATCCTATTTAGGTTTTTCCTCAAGATTT
>NW_019662879.1:0-281 GCF_002806865.2 Cucurbita pepo subsp. pepo
CTTTCTTCCAATTTTGATCAAAATTATTTCTTCCCGTGGTTAATTAGAAATAAATTATAAAAAAAAACTAATCAATGCTCTACAACTTTGTAAGAAAGAATACTCTACGACTTTCATGAATAAATCATGTTGATTTAGATTGGGTAGGAAAATATACAAAAATCCAAAGAAATTAAAAAAGAATGTTATGAATCTTGAAAAACNATGACCCGTCTCCTACGCTAGATTCATCCAACCCGCACATGTTGGATTTTGAGTGGTGCAACGTGTCTGTTTCCCAG
>NW_019662880.1:0-281 GCF_002806865.2 Cucurbita pepo subsp. pepo
GGCACCGAGCATTCACTTTATTCCACTGACCACGGTGAAGGTTCGAGTGAACAACTTTGGCAAGGCCAGTGTTCTTATCCAGCACGAGTGGCGTCCAAAATCATTCTTCACCGTATCTGCGGATGTAGACATCCAAGCGGTTGATATGAGTGCTAAAGTTGGACTAGCTTTCGCCCTCGAGCCATGATAGAACAATTTTACTCGCTANATACAGTTTTCTAGTACATAGCCCCAAGTTGATTGTTGAGACCTTGTTTATACGTGTTGATCAAGTCTTACTC
>NW_019662881.1:0-281 GCF_002806865.2 Cucurbita pepo subsp. pepo
GACAAGCTTCAGGCAAGCCAGGCAGGGGAAGCAGAGCAGAGTAGAGCGCAGAGCAGCCAACAGCAGTTAAGCTTAAGCTAAGGTTACATACAGACAGAGCAACCAGGAGAGGAGCGAGCGAGCGAGCAGACAGACCAGAGCAAGAGCAGGCAGAGCAAGCAACCAGGTAAGGTAAGTCAGACAGACAAGACAAGACAAACAAGACAGGTTACACAGACAACAGCAGAGGNACAGACAGAAAGAGCAACCAGGTAAAGTAAGTCAAACAGACAAAGAAAGAC
>NW_019662882.1:0-281 GCF_002806865.2 Cucurbita pepo subsp. pepo
GCATCAGAGCAAGTCATGGGGATAGAAAATCCCGTTGAAGGATGATAGACCAATCTTAATCTTCAGCCCAACCAGCCAAGCTTTTGTAGAAGCAAGAACCGTTGTTCTAAATTGAGTCAAATCTAAAATTAGATAATGAGATCAAACAAGATTTGAAACTTTATTCTAAATTGAGAAATTTGACAGTCGAACTTGATCAAGGCNCAAGATTTGAAACTTTATTCTAAATTGAGAAATTTGACAGTCGAACTTGATCAAGGCTTGATTGAATGACTAAGATG
>NW_019662883.1:0-281 GCF_002806865.2 Cucurbita pepo subsp. pepo
ACATTACCACCCCGTCGAGGCATTGATCACGAAATTGAACTTCTTCTCGAGGTTAAACCCCCAGCAAAGAACGCATACTGGATGGCTCCCCCTGAGCTAGCCGAATTGAGGAAACAACTAGATGAGTTGTTGACGGCAAGATTCATTCGCCTGGGAAAAGTACCTTACGGAGCCCCCATACTATTTCAGAAAAAGAAGGATGGGACGTTGCATCTGTGCATAGATTATAGNTCGCCTGGGAAAAGTACCTTACGGAGCCCCCATACTATTTCAGAAAAAGA
>NW_019662884.1:0-281 GCF_002806865.2 Cucurbita pepo subsp. pepo
TCTCGACCATAGAATTCATCCTGAGGGGTCAACCCGGTGTCCTCTATGAGGAAGGCGGCACAAAGGAGGCTCAAGGGCTTGTTAAGGAAGGTGGCAAGGGCCGTGGGTAAACCGAAAGGCGTTTTCTGGTCTCCCCTGAGTCGTGTGGTGCTTGTGTGTGGGTTGTGCCACGACGAAACAAGGGAATGAAAGGCCGCTTTGCGTTGGAAGCTCTTTACCCTCCCCATAATGNTGAGTTTCATTGGTCATCACCTGTCCTTAATAGAACCGATCTGATTCTC
>NW_019662885.1:0-281 GCF_002806865.2 Cucurbita pepo subsp. pepo
ATTTTTTTAGTTATTATGATTGATGACATACTAAGTCTAAATGGTATTGGAGCATTTTGAGAGGTAAATGACTTACTACTTCTTACAATGCCTATTCATAAGGGCATAAAGATATTTTCAAATTTTCAAGTTGTAAAAAATTAGAAGCTTTGATACCATGCTAAGAATGAGAAACATAACTNTAAAAAATTAGAAGCTTTGATACCATGCTAAGAATGAGAAACATAACTGAGAAAGTCTAATTTTCATTAATGTTCATGTTTAAATAGGATACAAGCAAC
>NW_019662886.1:0-281 GCF_002806865.2 Cucurbita pepo subsp. pepo
AATGACGTTTACCTTCTTGAGCCAGCTATTCCATGTGTTTGAAGCTCAAGAATTTATGAAATTTTTCTCGTAGATCCTAATTTAAGCATAATTATGTTAATATCGAAGTCAAGACAAAAAACTGACAAACGGAGGTCGAACAAACAAAATGAGACTCACATGCGCTTACAGACGTCGGGAAAGGCTTTTCACGTGCAATTTCACGCCTGGAGGTTTTTTGTAGATCTTGGTTACTCNGACGTCGGGAAAGGCTTTTCACGTGCAATTTCACGCCTGGAGGT
>NW_019662887.1:0-281 GCF_002806865.2 Cucurbita pepo subsp. pepo
TTTTTTTCCAGGTAATAAGGAGCTGGTCGAGGTCGGGAGTGAAATCTGGAGCAGGTGCCATAGACTAACCTCACATGTCGTCTCAACCCTTTTATTTTAAAATGTTTTGCGTCTGTTTCTTATTCTGTCTTTTAACTATTATGTTGTATTTTAAATTACTAATGTGCGCACACTATTTTGGTATAATGTAAATTATGTTTTAAATTTTAATGATTTTATTTCGCAAANTCTTACAGAGAGCTTCATTTGTGTAAATATGTGCAAACAATGGCCAACAATTC
>NW_019662888.1:0-281 GCF_002806865.2 Cucurbita pepo subsp. pepo
ATAATGAAAATGGAAAAGTTTTGGAACCTCATGCATTATGTCTGGTCATGCATTTGAAGGGATTATCCCATCACGAGGGTACGGACGCGTACATCAAATGGCAGAACAACAATCGTTATGCTTTGCATAGCGCTGCTATGACGGTTACTAGTTCTAGCGGGTGTCCAGCCTTAGGGGCTCCCNAATCGTTATGCTTTGCATAGCGCTGCTATGACGGTTACTAGTTCTAGCGGGTGTCCAGCCTTAGGGGCTCCCAGAATATGCCCACCGGATAAGGAAAG
>NW_019662889.1:0-281 GCF_002806865.2 Cucurbita pepo subsp. pepo
CCAACAACATCACTCTAACCCACACAACTATGTCGAACTCCAAGAAAACCTTTTAACCTTGTCTTCTTGGTTCATATGCTTGAGGGAACCCTTGTTTCTACATGTATGCATGTTTTTTTTTCTTTTTAAAAACTATTGGATCAGCTCATAATGTTTAATATATCGTCATGTGGGCCCATTCTTTCCTCTTAATGACTAGAGCTATTGCTCTCTAAATCAAATGTTAAGGAGTGTNACTATTGGATCAGCTCATAATGTTTAATATATCGTCATGTGGGCCC
>NW_019662890.1:0-281 GCF_002806865.2 Cucurbita pepo subsp. pepo
AAATTGAGTTGTCGTGACGATACCCTTTCTTAGTGTAAGATTGGAAAAGACTGATATCTTCATCACGAGACTGATCGGATCTGCCGTAGACACCCGAGAGACCTCCACAAGGCAGACTCAAAGAGTAAGAGGACAACAAGCAAAGAGTGTTGCTTTCATTTCTTTATTGAGATTGAAATCAAGTTCTTTAAAAAGAAAGNTGCCAAGTGAAGAAAAGGACTTCCTTACTTGATTTTGAAGAATAGTCAAGACCGAGGTTCAGGTTAATAAATCAGGTAAAT
>NW_019662891.1:0-281 GCF_002806865.2 Cucurbita pepo subsp. pepo
GCAATACTAACTCGTTGAGATCCAATTTTAATTCAAGTGTACCTACATAAATGTCAGCCAGAGAACAAAACTTCTTTGATCCACCCTCTCTTGTGGATCCTCCTGTGCTTTCACCAAAGCTCTCTTGTTCTAGAAAATTCATCACGTCTTTCCGTGTTGCTCGTNCGTGATGAGATGTGGAGATTTGCTGATGTCACTATCAGTGCATTTTCTAGGTCTATCACGTCTGACTCGTCTTCCAGAATAATGAACTGTGTAACAATCTGTGTGTTATTGCTGAC
>NW_019662892.1:0-281 GCF_002806865.2 Cucurbita pepo subsp. pepo
ATCTAGCACATCCTTATACTATAACTAAGGCCAGCAAATTATTCAACTTTCGAAAGCTCTTCTCATAGACTCATTGTAAGTGCGAGTTATGCTCACATGTATTGAATGAGTCAAACTCAAAAACTTTTGAACAAACCTTCTACATTGTGAAAGCTAGGAAACTTAGAACTTTAAATCTTTGAATAAGTCTAGACAAACTACAATTTGTTCCTNACTTTTGAACAAACCTTCTACATTGTGAAAGCTAGGAAACTTAGAACTTTAAATCTTTGAATAAGTCT
>NW_019662893.1:0-281 GCF_002806865.2 Cucurbita pepo subsp. pepo
TTCCATAAAATCAAGACTTCCATATTTTAAACATTAGTGTTGAGTAACTAGTTTTGATATCTAACCTATGGGCTATACCTTGAATAGAAAATGCAATATAAGACCGACAATGTGTTCTAGTAGTTTGAAGTGTTCTGAATGTGTTTTAAATTTTCTGTTATTTAGGATGAGTATCTAAGTGTTATATTCTGCATTTAAGAGATAAGCATGAGACTTGGTAGCGNGGATGAGTATCTAAGTGTTATATTCTGCATTTAAGAGATAAGCATGAGACTTGGTAG
>NW_019662894.1:0-281 GCF_002806865.2 Cucurbita pepo subsp. pepo
GGTGAAGGTTGAACTATCTCTTTGCTTTCGTCTTTCCTTCCGCCTGATTCTTCTTTTCTTTTCTTTCCCTTGTTTCCAATTCCAGAATAAATAGGTTCAGTAGTGATTTCGTTCAGTATCTTTCCGAACTAATTCCCTCTAAAATGACCCAAAATATAGGGAGAGGTAGCCATTAAATAAGAAAAGGGCCTTACACGAAAAAGAGTGAAAGAAGGTGTTCCGTTCAGGGTCAANATTCTAGAGAATGCATCTCTTTCTTCTTCTTTTCTTCCTTTAACCTA
>NW_019662895.1:0-281 GCF_002806865.2 Cucurbita pepo subsp. pepo
ATTGTCTATGTACTTTAGGAATAAATTGTATAGCATCTCCTATAATATCCATCCCAATAGATTTGAAGAAGTTTCAAGTAAAACAAAAATGCACTAGTATTCTAGTTTTGTAATCTCTTCTTGATTGGTCGTAATAAAGATTGTGAGTGTTTCAATNTGTGAGTGTTTCAATAAGAGGTTGTGTTTGACAATGTTAGGGAGATTTAGTACTCAATTATAGCTTACCAATCATATTTGATATTGATATTTTATTACATACTTGCCTTCTTACCATATCCATT
>NW_019662896.1:0-281 GCF_002806865.2 Cucurbita pepo subsp. pepo
AAAATAATATTTTTTATTACTATTTTTTTCTTAGAAGTATTAGCACAAAATATACCTTCTTTTATTACTTAGCTTTTTCTAAGTCTAGAATTTCTTTACAGTTACTCATCATTTTTATGATACGATCTCAATGATTCAATAAANTTCAATAAACTTTTACTATTATTGCTATATAATTAATCTTGATTAGAGATCATAATCCTTCCTTTTCTAAAAATCTCTTCATAGAATTAAAACGATCAAATCTCTCAAGCAAGTCATCATGCTACCTGTTTTTTTAC
>NW_019662897.1:0-281 GCF_002806865.2 Cucurbita pepo subsp. pepo
TTAGCTTTGAAAGACTCAACGTAAAGAAGAGGAGAATGAGCTGTAACAGGAAAGAAAGAATCAGACTCGGAAATCCCTTTACTGGGTGTGGAGTAAATTCATTCAATCCTGAATCTTATACTCTAGTTGATTATTCCCTTACCTTCTTGAACAAGTAAAGACTGCAAGACAAGATTCGNGTCCTTATTTATTACCTACCTTATTTCCTATACACCTCTGTATTCTTTTATTCGGTAAAGTTCTGTCTCTTTGTTTGCTTACTCGGTTTGGTTTCACTATTT
>NW_019662898.1:0-281 GCF_002806865.2 Cucurbita pepo subsp. pepo
GATCCCCAGACCAACTAGATTCCATAAGGGAATTGAAAGTTAAGTCTACGGTAGATCTCACCTAAACCATCTCATCATAATATAATAATCGCAATCATAATATAAATAATTATAACAATAATTTTTAGATTACTCTCTTTCTTGTCCTTCAAAATTGAGCATTTTCTAAACATTGTTACTATATCACACTACTCATCTTTTTAAATATAAACTAACTGCACACCCGAGACGAGAGTGNTTGTTCGAGATAGATTCAAGTCTCGATTTTTGACTCATGATGT
>NW_019662899.1:0-281 GCF_002806865.2 Cucurbita pepo subsp. pepo
TTTCTCAGCTCCCATTCTCATTCCTTTTCTTTGAACAAATCCGGGAGAAATAGAAGATCTCATTCACCCTTTGACCGGGGCTTCCCTTGGATTGGAACAAAGACAGGTGTTTTCTCAACATAACATACGAGAAGAATAAACAAGATTGAGGCTCTTTTCGAGAAGAAAACCTCTCCTCNACTGGGATTAGCTGATATGAATGAATTGATCCTTCCCAGGTGGTCTAACCGAATGAAATCTTTTCCTTCTTGGTTTTGTAGAAAAACCTTTCCTTTAGACGG
>NW_019662900.1:0-281 GCF_002806865.2 Cucurbita pepo subsp. pepo
CCCTATTAGTGCTGGAGGGGCAAAATGACCTTTTTGCCCCTTAGTTAACTTAGCCCCCAGCCTTCTATTTTTTTTTTTTGGCGTTACAAATTCTCCCCTCCGTAGGAACTTTCGTCCCCGA
The DNA here is from genome assembly GCF_002806865.2 of Cucurbita pepo subsp. pepo. Lineage (NCBI taxonomy): Eukaryota > Viridiplantae > Streptophyta > Magnoliopsida > Cucurbitales > Cucurbitaceae > Cucurbita > Cucurbita pepo. Next base: position 122 of record NW_019662900.1, read on the forward strand.
AAGTAGCTCTCTTGGAAGAGTTCGAGATAAGCTTTCCTCACGTCCTCTTCTCGTTCCCAGGTTGCCTCTTCCTCACGGCGGTTACCCCATGAGACCTAGTTGGTTTTNAGTTGGTTTTTCGCCCCAGTCTGACTCCACACTTTGTTAAAGTGTTCATCAA
>NW_019662901.1:0-281 GCF_002806865.2 Cucurbita pepo subsp. pepo
GGTCAAGACTGAGTGAAAGCAAGAAGGTGAATGAGGTTACAATGAAAAAAGAGAATAAAACAAAGCAAAGCTAGCTCGCCGAAGAAAGACAGGAGCGAAGCTGCCAGACACACATTAGACATTATGTATAACCTTGTTTCCAGTTCCAGAATAAATAGGAGAAAAGGAAGAACACGACGAGAATAGCGGATTGAGGTCAGTTAGGAGAAAGAATATGCTTTACCCAGCCANAAAAGAATTCATAGGTTCAGTCTCAGTCATAAGCAGTCTTTCCTCTCCCT
>NW_019662902.1:0-281 GCF_002806865.2 Cucurbita pepo subsp. pepo
GAAATAATAGACATCTCTCTCAGTAATAAGATAAAAAAAAAATAGAATTGGAAGCTTTGGAGGGAGCAACAATGGAGGCTATTAGAAAAAAATTTAGATCATTATAGTGATCAAGTTGTAAAACTAGGAATTGATACGGACCACTAAAACATGAACGGAAACGTGTACCACGAAAAAATAATATTTATTTATTTTTAAATTTATCGTAAAAAATTATAGACCACATNCAAGTTGTAAAACTAGGAATTGATACGGACCACTAAAACATGAACGGAAACGTG
>NW_019662903.1:0-281 GCF_002806865.2 Cucurbita pepo subsp. pepo
AATGCCCTGCTTGAAACCAAATCCTTTCATTTTCGTTTCTTATTTCTTCTTCAATTTTTTATTTCAATGTTGGGTTTAAAAAATCGGTTCGGTCGTACGTTGTGTTATGATGGGTTTGGAAATAATCACAGAATTCCACCATCTTTTTATAGTTTCATTACAATGCAATGTAACATAATGGTACGTAGTTTTTTTTTTTTCAAATGAACAACGTTGTTCGTCTATTNCGACAATGCATAAGTTTGAATCCTCAAATCTTGTTTCACCTGTGTCACTTGCAT
>NW_019662904.1:0-281 GCF_002806865.2 Cucurbita pepo subsp. pepo
ATAACTCAACCCGATCGTTACTTGGGTTTGGCAGAAATACAAGTCATCATACTTGATGATGGCATTGAAGATCCATTGAGCTATAAACAGGCAATGAATGATGAAGATAGAGATCAGTGGATCAAAGCCATGAATCTTGAAATGGAGTCGATGTACTTCAATTCAGTCTGGAAACTTGTAGATCAACCAGATGGGGTGAAACCTATTGGTTGCAAATGGATCTATAAGAGGAAANACCTTGTAGCAAAGGATTATACCCAAAGAGAGGGGGTGGACTATGA
>NW_019662905.1:0-281 GCF_002806865.2 Cucurbita pepo subsp. pepo
CTCAACAGTGACCATCTCGACTCTCATTACTAGTGGATTCATAGACGAGTCGGAGCAAAGAATCCAAGCTCTATATTCTCCACCTTCAAATATCTTAAACATGGTAAGGGTTTGACCCATTTGTAGAATGACATCTCTTTCATCATCATGAGGACCTCCAATAAGATGGAATACATACTTTATGATGAATTTTTAAAATCATGTTAGATTAAAAGCGTATTGGNTTTTTAAAATCATGTTAGATTAAAAGCGTATTGGACATTCAAAGTTATCTACATTAT
>NW_019662906.1:0-281 GCF_002806865.2 Cucurbita pepo subsp. pepo
AGAATCTTATGGATATTGAATCGTCCGAACTAGTTCAATCTTTCTTTTTCCTATCCACCCCCGTAGTTTTTGTGAATCCATACGACTCTTGTTCTGCTGTTCCGCTCTTTCTTTTTTCTAAAGCTTCATTCTTGATTGAATCTGACAGAGGAAGGAAACGGAAGGACTCCCATTGCAAGCCCTATCTAAATTCACNAGTCTCTATCTAATAGAGTAGAGCATATATATGAAGATTTTTGGTTTGATATGCTAATGCTATAAAGATTTTTGGGCTAAAAAAT
>NW_019662907.1:0-281 GCF_002806865.2 Cucurbita pepo subsp. pepo
ACCTCTACACCTCGGTTTCCCAATTTCATTGCCTGCCCCTCGTAAACTATCTGAAGGTCAATCTCTGGAACAGGAAGTCAAGACTATCGAAGAATCAATTCGACTTAACTGTAAGTAAATCCGAAAGATTCCTTCTTGATCTTGATCTGATCCTCAACTCTCTCTTCATTCTTTCTCTTGATCTGATCCTTCTTTNATCTCGCTCTTTCACCCCTTTACATTGAATAAATTTAGGGACAAGAAAGACGACGAAAGATTAGCTGCTTTACAGTCGAGCTCCG
>NW_019662908.1:0-281 GCF_002806865.2 Cucurbita pepo subsp. pepo
TTTGTGAGCACATCATCACGTCAGGAATCTTGTTTTGAATTTGATTGGAACTTCTTCGTTTTAGCCCTAATTTGAGTGAAGAAAAAAAAAACGTTGAAATCGTTATTCCCAATATTACACTACAGACAAAATATTGAGAATGATTAATAATTGAAAGTAGATTTGTTATCATCAGAACATCAATCAATTAATTAATTAATTAATTAATTAAAATTAATTAATTTGAGATTAAGGNCCCCCTTTTTTTTTATGACGACAAGAAAAACAGTATGAAATCCATG
>NW_019662909.1:0-281 GCF_002806865.2 Cucurbita pepo subsp. pepo
AAATGACTCATTTTATTGCATGGAACAATAAAATTGATGTTTCCGTAGAATTGTCAATACATTATACTTTCAATGTTGAGTCCTTTTGATGTAGGTGACGATTTTTCTGATTCGAGAACGAATCCTGAAGAGGGGGATGATGATAAGAATCACGGTGTACATTCTACTTTCAATGTTGCTGAGTTGAGTCCTTGTGATGTAGGTGATGATTTTTCTGATTTGAGGACNGGGTGTTCCAATTGGACCTATTACACAACCCAAGGCTAAGAAGATTCAACAAG
>NW_019662910.1:0-281 GCF_002806865.2 Cucurbita pepo subsp. pepo
ATAGCCTTTAAAGGGAGATGACACATTAATCAGACTTGACAACAAGATTCTAATTATATCCTGCGGAACCTAACGAGAAGGAATCATCATCAGATATTCTATTCCTTTACCGTCGATCGAGTAAATCAAATCAAAGAGATAGTGACCCCGGAACCAGAGCCTATCCTGAACCTTCCCCTCCTCTTAATAAATGAATTAGCAGNCAGAGCCTATCCTGAACCTTCCCCTCCTCTTAATAAATGAATTAGCAGCTTTTCGAGAAACCTATTTCTTCTTGATCC
>NW_019662911.1:0-281 GCF_002806865.2 Cucurbita pepo subsp. pepo
AAAAAAAATCAAATCATTAGTCAAATAAACTCTCTGATTGAGTCTTATTGACCCAAGGGCAGATCTCATAATGAAACTGATGCATCAAATATCTCATATGGAGGTATCTAAAATTGTCAAAGAGGACAGAGAATCAATTATCATATTTCATTCAAAAGCCTCTAATAATACCATACAAATTACAAAATAAAATAAAAAAAAGAAAAAAAAAGAAAGAAAAGNATTTCCATTGTTCTCTGTGTACAAAAATTTTAATGAAAATTTAATTAACAAAACTATTA
>NW_019662912.1:0-281 GCF_002806865.2 Cucurbita pepo subsp. pepo
CAAATTGCGTAGGTGTTAACATTGGAACTTTTTTCCCCTTTTAGACAGGATCGTTAACTCGATCTGCAAAGTTATTTTCTCATTTTAGTATCATATCATATTGATTGTCTTAAGCTTAAAATATGGAGGAAAAAAAAATTTACTCGTCTCTATAAGACCTCACAACCTCAACCCTGTCGAGAAGATCCTCATGGAGGCACTTAAATCATTATGTGAAAAACCATTGTTAGTTCNACTCAAATTTGATGAATTTCACACATATGTTGGGTTAAAATACGAAA
>NW_019662913.1:0-281 GCF_002806865.2 Cucurbita pepo subsp. pepo
TAGCTTTCCATACAAACTGAATTAAACAAAGGAATCCGCATTTTCATTATGTAAAATTGATGCAATAAGAAAAGAGAATAAGGAAATAGAGAGTTATCCCGGTTTGTTGCCGTTCGTCAATGAAAGTTCCCTTCTCTTGAGCTCTCACGTCCACCTCTTTGCTCTAATCAATCCTTGTTGGTCAACATTTCCTTCTGCTGTCAACAGCTGCTGGATTAGGGTTTTCTTCTTCTTCTCNAACATTTCCTTCTGCTGTCAACAGCTGCTGGATTAGGGTTTTC
>NW_019662914.1:0-281 GCF_002806865.2 Cucurbita pepo subsp. pepo
CTAAGCACTTGCTCACAAACTCGGCCACATCCCTCTTCATGTTCTTCCATCGAAAGTGTTTTTTTAAATTCATCTTTGTATCTCCTTGGTGCATGACAAATGGCGAGTTGTGACCTTCGTTAGTATTTCTTTCCTTAACTCCTCTATTGTCGAGACATATAGGTGTTCCTGATACAATAGCCCTTCATCTGAGGTCTTTGAGNACTTTCAGTAGGTTTGGATCCTCTCATTGGGAGGTAGCCATTCTTTGCCTAAGTGTAGGTTGCACTGTAAGTCGGGCC
>NW_019662915.1:0-281 GCF_002806865.2 Cucurbita pepo subsp. pepo
CTTTAAAAATGCGTTGTACTGAGGCTGAGTACGTGGCAATAAGTGAAGCTGAAAAGAAGACGATGTGGATGACTGACTATCTAGAAGAATTGGGCAAGAAGCAGCAGGAAAAGATTCTTTATAGAGATAGTCAGAATGCTATACAATTGGTGAGGNTCGATCTATCATTTAAAGACAAAACACAGAAGCCGATACCATTTCACTCGCAGGTTAGTGTTAGATGGTGATGTGTTTGGAGATGATAAAGGGTGCAAAGAATCCAGCAAACATGTTGACAAAAT
>NW_019662916.1:0-281 GCF_002806865.2 Cucurbita pepo subsp. pepo
CCAATGGTGGTGTCTGAGCGCGGCCTACGAGGTGTGGGCTGTACGCCAGCCGAGATGAACCGCGGAATGCCGAGGGTCGACCCGCGCCCGCCGCTTCGTCTTCCTCGCCCGAACGCCTCAATAGCNCTGTCACCTGTGGAAGCATCGTCATTCGTCCATCTCCGGTGGCGCGTTTGTCCTTCCTTGCCCGACGTACACTAGCGCCTGCTCCTACCCAAAGCTCGCGGCGTTATTAAACCTGATCTGAAGTCTCGCGACGTTTTCGATCCCTCACCTAAACC
>NW_019662917.1:0-281 GCF_002806865.2 Cucurbita pepo subsp. pepo
TAGCTTTCCTGGTGTTGTACGTTGACGATATCTTACTCATTAGAAATGATGTGGGATTTATGACTGGCATTAAGCATTGGCTAGCGACACAATTCCAAATGAAAGATTTGAGAGAGGCTCAGTTTGTTCTTGGAATCCAAATTGTTCGGAATCGCAATAACAAAATACTAGCATTGTCTCACGCATCGTACATTGACAAAATATTGATTCGATATAAGATGCAGGANAGCATTGTCTCACGCATCGTACATTGACAAAATATTGATTCGATATAAGATGCA
>NW_019662918.1:0-281 GCF_002806865.2 Cucurbita pepo subsp. pepo
AAAAGTTTCGAAAGAACGTCGGTCGTGACTCAGTTTTTTTATTACGTCCTTCAAACGTCCCAGATTAGGGTTTTTAAATTGGGGTCTCGATTTTAAGCACTCTTTTACTGTATTTTACATTCTGTTTCTTCGACATTTTATTCTAAATAATCAAGCCTAATCATTCCCCTCCAAAATTTCAAGAAAATGTCGGCCGTGACTCAATTTTTTTAGCACGTCCTTCAAACGTCANATTTCAAGAAAATGTCGGCCGTGACTCAATTTTTTTAGCACGTCCTTCA
>NW_019662919.1:0-281 GCF_002806865.2 Cucurbita pepo subsp. pepo
AAGTCATGAAGCCTAATCATTCCCCCAAAAAATTTCTTAAATTGTCACCTATTACTTGGTTTTTGTAGCACGTACTTCAAATGCACTAGATTAGGGTTTCCAACTTATGGTTTCAATTTTAAGCACTCTTTTACTATTATACACTCCGTTTCTTCGACATTCTATTCTAAATCATCAAGCCTGATCATTCGCCACAATAATTACGAAAAACNTGCTTGAAACGCCCCATACTAAGGTTTACGGATTAGGGTTTCGATTATTAGCACTCTTCTACTTTTTTA
>NW_019662920.1:0-281 GCF_002806865.2 Cucurbita pepo subsp. pepo
TTCTCTGGTTTCACAGCAGTTCACTGCAGCAGAAACTGCTGCTGTTTAATTCGATTTTCTCCCCTAAAAATGTGGCTCCTCCTCTTGGTCTTCCTTTTCCTTTTTATATTGAGCATGAGTTCCTCTTTAGGGCTGAAAAGAAATAAGTTGTCCACATAAGATGTTCTTCATTGGTAGTCAATGGCCCACTTGGACTGCTGACGTGGATTTAAAATTTCCATGTCCTCCCCCANTTCATTGGTAGTCAATGGCCCACTTGGACTGCTGACGTGGATTTAAAA
>NW_019662921.1:0-281 GCF_002806865.2 Cucurbita pepo subsp. pepo
TATAATGTCGTAGAAACATAGTGTATAAAATATGAATAGAGCGCTTAAAATCGAAACCCTAATCCTGGATGTTTGAAGCACGTGCTAAAAATACTGAGTAACGGTCGACGTTTTTCAAAATTTTTGTGGGAATGATCAGGCATAATGAGTTAGAATAGAATTTCAAAGAAATGGAGTGAATAAAACAGTAAAAGAGTGCTTATAATCGAAACCCTAATCCGGATACCTTNGTTAGAATAGAATTTCAAAGAAATGGAGTGAATAAAACAGTAAAAGAGTGC
>NW_019662922.1:0-280 GCF_002806865.2 Cucurbita pepo subsp. pepo
GAACTAAGAACCCAAAACCTCAAAACTAAGGTTCTTATATCGTAATCAAGGTTAAGAACTCAGAATAAGGACCAAAGTCATTGGACTAGATCATGACAAGAACTTAGACTTCAATAACTTAACCTAAGGACCTAAGTTTTCAGGTTAAGAACGAAAAGAGTGTGGTACCTTAACATACCTTAAGACACGATTAAGGACCTTAGTACTCACTCCATGTTTTTCAAGTAACTAAGGTGGTTGTCGAGGTCGAGAGCAGATTCTAGAGCAAGTGCCATAGACG
>NW_019662923.1:0-280 GCF_002806865.2 Cucurbita pepo subsp. pepo
TTTTTTTTTTTTTTTTTTTTGAAGTTAAAAAGATATTATTAAAACTTTTAAAATTTTAAATATTTTTTTAGATAAAATTTAAAATTTATGAATATTTTTTTATATTTTTTTATAAAACAATTATAAATGAAAAAATTAATATTTTCACGCCGAATATTGGCGTTTACACGTGGCCATTTGACTGCCTTTATAGTCAAAGATTTTGGGGAGAAACACGCAAAGATAATTATAAAAATGAATTAAATATATATTTAAATAATTTCACCGTGTGTGCGCTACA
>NW_019662924.1:0-280 GCF_002806865.2 Cucurbita pepo subsp. pepo
CAACTATTGGTAAAGCAGTCATACTTCCTTCACCTAAAGCGAAACTTGATTTATCGGCTCTTTTCTTTCCAAAAGGTGTGAATGCAAAAACATCTCCCGGAGAAGGGGCGAAGCAGCTCGACTGGAAAGGAAAGGAGAGGGGCGAAGCAGCTCGACTGGAAAGAAGAGGGGCGGTCTGCGGAAGAGAGATTTATCGATAAGCTTGTGCTTGTTTGGAGGGACCCTCATAAATGATTCAAGTGTGTTGGTTTCCGTACATCAAATATTCAGCCAAAGCAGC
>NW_019662925.1:0-280 GCF_002806865.2 Cucurbita pepo subsp. pepo
ATTTTGGTAAACTAAGATTAGTTAATTAACTATATTGAAAATACAATTACAAATAAAAATATAAGCAAATTAAGAAAGGGAGACAAAAAGAAAACTCATGATTTTGTAACGTCATTGAATACTATAATATAAATGATTATTGGGAATACATTATTTCCTAATATTTATTTATTAACCTTTAAACTCTAAATTTTAAATATGTGTGGCAAATTACAAGAAGGGGTAGTACGTTGCGAGTTCGATTTATGTCTCCTCCATCTTGTTTCTTTATGTTTCGTAC
>NW_019662926.1:0-280 GCF_002806865.2 Cucurbita pepo subsp. pepo
GGCTTTCAAGTTGGTAACAAAGGTTTAAGTATCAACCACCTTCCGTTTGCAAATGACACAATCATCTTTTTTTAATTGTTAGATGTCTCATCTATAAAAAATAAGACAGTGAAGATCTTCTAAAGATTCTCAGGACAAAACATCAACCTTAAAAAAAAAAGAGATAATGGGCTCAATAATAGTACAAAGGATATCGAAGACTTTGTCCACAAATACACTTGTAAAAAGGGTGCATGTCCGAATATGTACTTAGGATTGCCCTTAAATGGGAACCCCAAAT
>NW_019662927.1:0-280 GCF_002806865.2 Cucurbita pepo subsp. pepo
AAATTATGTCGAAATAAGTACAAGAGGCAAAGGAAAAACTTGAGCACTTAGCTTTTCAATTCTCTTTGTTGTTGTTTTGTTGTGAAGATAGCATACTTTTCTCATGAGTATTTATAGTTGAGAAAACACTAACTTGTTTCCCAAACTTTCTCCTTAAGTTAAGAACTACTAAGGATCTTCCTAATTAAAGCATACAACTTAGTCCAGAACCACAAAACTGGGTTCACAATTTGGCAACGGCTACCAATTCTCCTATAGTTGCTCTATAGGTTAGTAACTT
>NW_019662928.1:0-280 GCF_002806865.2 Cucurbita pepo subsp. pepo
AAAAGGGTTGTTGAATTTTGAAACGTATGATCATCAGGTGGATTTCGTTCTGAAGCATAAGAGGAACTTATCTTCATATCTCAAACCGTGTAATTCTCTCCCACTCAGTATGGATTTTTTAGTTCAAGACATGGGAGACGACGAGATGACGAACGAGACTCCTCATTCCACCATTGTCGACTACGACGAACCGATGAGCTCGTCGTCTTCAGGATCTGAAACCATGAGCATCCCTCACACACCCATAATTCGAAAGAAAAGAACCGGTGTTTATCTGTGC
>NW_019662929.1:0-280 GCF_002806865.2 Cucurbita pepo subsp. pepo
GATATGCTTATCTAGAATTTTTGGACTCGTATGTAAGACTCTCTCTCGATCAAATACGACCCGTCTACTAATTTCCCTGACGGCCTGTTTATCTCATATACCAACGGTTAGGAGTACTCATGCTCCCTAACTTAGCACACAGTGCGTTGGCCAGGAACTCAGCGGGAATTAGTAGACTATCATACTCATATAATAAGCCCTAGCTCAACAACCAATAAGCATATCCTAGAGTCATCACATTTCCATTAACATGCATAACATACTCACAGTTACTGCATGC
>NW_019662930.1:0-280 GCF_002806865.2 Cucurbita pepo subsp. pepo
AAATAAACTTAAATAAACTGGACTGCACAAAAATGGAAAAAAAAAAGAAGTGGTAGTCAGGCTGAGGACTACCCAACGGGCTTACTGGGCCTAGGAGAACGAGGCCCGCTATCCTTCCACCGACAGGAGAGGTAGGTAACGCTGCTCTGTGAAACCAGCCTCACGCGGTTTCCTACGGCTCTAAGGACAGTGAATACTGGGCCTTCGCCCAAAGCCCACACAGCCCGACTCCCTACTTGGAATGGACGGGCCAAGTAACCACTCCAGAACCCTGACCGAT
>NW_019662931.1:0-280 GCF_002806865.2 Cucurbita pepo subsp. pepo
AATATACAAAGAATACCAAGTTTAAGATAACAGTGAAGACATTTTAATAGAGCTCAAATCATCTCTAGAGATTTCCAGTGAATGCATCCACCAGAAGGCATAAATTGAGATCCTTAAACTACAAGTGTGCTAGAATGATATACTCATTATTGGTGAAAGAAGGATGCAATTAATAGATCACAGAAATAGGCTTTGCTGAGAAACAAGATTCTCATACCAACAATGAACAAGAACAATAGAATAGAATGATAAAAAAAAGTGGATCAAGATCAGCTATATT
>NW_019662933.1:0-280 GCF_002806865.2 Cucurbita pepo subsp. pepo
GGCCCAGTCCCTAATGCTGAACGTGCTGCTCTGTGCTCGTTCAATATTGAAAACATGCATCCAACGGACATTGCAACTTTTCTTGATCAACAGGTACATCAAGGGAGATTGTATTACTAGAGTGCATCAGTTACTTTCTATGGGTCCTTAAAAATATTTTAATGCAGCATGGTATAGCCATCAGATCAGGACATCACTGTGCGCAGCCCCTCCATCGGGCCCTCGGTGTGAGCTCGAGCGCACGAGCTAGCCTTTACTTCTACAACACAAAAGAGGATGT
>NW_019662934.1:0-280 GCF_002806865.2 Cucurbita pepo subsp. pepo
TCTTGTTCACTCAAACTATTCACAAAATGAGCTAAAGATAAGGATCGTTTGTATGGGAAAAAAAAAGTGTAGCTTTCACGCCCACATCATGGACCTCCTTCCAAACAAGCCACTGCTTATGCGCTAAGGCAGCTCACCCCGCCCATGCCGCTTGCACACACTCTCCGTTGGAGCTTTAACCTGAGCTTCCTCCACAATTCAACACTTCGTGGAGCATGTCACTTTCTTTTTAATGCATGCAATTTTCAATCCCATTTTCTCTTATTGCCTTTTTTTTTTT
>NW_019662935.1:0-280 GCF_002806865.2 Cucurbita pepo subsp. pepo
AAAAAAAAAAAAAACGAGTTGGGTTGGGTTAGGTTGTATTTGAGTTACTCAGTCACAACCCCAACCAACCCAAAATTTTGAATTGGTCCCATTTTTCCAACCCAACACGGATGCACCATTAGAGGGGATAGATATGGTAAGGTCTACGCCTATGGTAGGACAAATGAAGCGAGCAAGACAAGGTGTGAGTGGCAATGATGAGGGGAGTGTTAGACGAACATGACTCTCCACAATGGTACGATATTGTCCAGTTTGAGCATAAGCTCTCATGGCTTTGCTT
>NW_019662936.1:0-280 GCF_002806865.2 Cucurbita pepo subsp. pepo
CAACAATTAGGTTCAAAGAGGATCAGAACAGCAACAATCCAACAACGGCAGCCATGGGGAAGATGATCACGGCCAGGTTAATGATCTGAACAGAAACTCCAGCATTGTTGGACGACGGCGAAGGAGCATCATCACCATAAGCTTCAGGCGAAGGGCCGATGAGATCATGCAGCGGCGGCGACAAGACTTGAACGAGGAGGCGTTGGCCATTTTTACAGTGATCCGGAAAGCCACTGATGAAGTAAAAGGCGCCTGCCCTGTCCAGCTTTACAACGCCTTT
>NW_019662937.1:0-280 GCF_002806865.2 Cucurbita pepo subsp. pepo
TTTCAAGTTAATGATGAGCATTAAATTCATAATTAAAAGACAAGAATAAAGACATATTCTTATTTAATTTTTTTTTATAGTTAAGATGTAACATTCTAAGGCTCCACATAAATCTTTATATTAATCGGTGTTATCAAATTTTAAAATGAACAAATTTGGTCTCATATGAAAAAGGAATGAAATGAGTGCTTTTAAATAAAAAATTCGAAAGCAAACTATAATAAATTTTCTTAAAGCATTTTATTCCTCCACCAAACTAAATACAATAAATATTTTTTTT
>NW_019662938.1:0-280 GCF_002806865.2 Cucurbita pepo subsp. pepo
GAATTTTAAAATCAAACCACAACAAAATTTACTTCTATACACCAAAATAATTTTTTTCTTTGAAACAAGATTATTCCCTTCTTTTTCTAAAACTAAATTTGACTCTTGAATAGATTTTAATAATTTTGTTAATTAAATTTTCTTTAAATTTTTTGTACCTAGAGTACAAGGGAAATAATACTTTTTTTTTATTTTTTTTTTATTTTTTTTATTTTTAATTTGTATGGTATTATTCGAGACTTTTGAATCAAATATGATAATTGATTCTCTGTCCTCTTTG
>NW_019662939.1:0-280 GCF_002806865.2 Cucurbita pepo subsp. pepo
AATCATTAGGCTGACGGTGATACGTAGCAAGCCAAATTGGACAATATCTATTAGCGGCAGACTTTGGCTATTACAAAAATACTTTTCCAATTCCACTTTAGTGCTCACTGTTAACAATATTATTATACCGAAGAATACGACGTCATATACTACCAAAGATTCAAACTTGTAATTCTTGTCCGTCGTTAAATAGAGGTTGCTTATACATGTTTTATAATGCCTAATGTCTTAGATTCAGTATTCAAATTAGGCACCTAATGATTCGACATTCCCCTGCATC
>NW_019662940.1:0-280 GCF_002806865.2 Cucurbita pepo subsp. pepo
CCTTTAACTTAGGGCTCTGATATCAACCGTAGATATTTGATTTAAGGGTATTCTAGTAAAAGTTTTAGACCTCGAACACGCACTTAAACAAGATATCAACAACTAGAATCTTGAAACTCGACTTTCAAGTCTTTAGATCCAAATTTTAGACCTCGAACACGCACTTAAATAAGAGATCAACGACTAGAATCTTGAAACTCGACTTTCAAGTGTTTAGATCCAAATTTTAGACCTCGAACACGCACTTATACATTATTCCGAATTGATAGATGCTGAAAAA
>NW_019662941.1:0-280 GCF_002806865.2 Cucurbita pepo subsp. pepo
AGTCCTAAAAGTATGAATGAGAAAAGGAAGAATCACATCCCATTGACATTGGATAAGAATCTCCTCACCAACTTGACTCTTGTTGGATTCCCACTAATGTCTCTAAATTAAAGCATTTTATATGAGAAAATGAACCAAATTAACACTATGTTTGCCATCGAATATCGAATCTCGTCACTCGTGCAAAAGCCTCGAGACGGGTATTCAACCTAATACTGTTTGAAGTTGATTCTAGACTCTTTTGAATCTAATGTAGAAGGAGGTGAGGGAAAGGTATGCA
>NW_019662942.1:0-280 GCF_002806865.2 Cucurbita pepo subsp. pepo
TTTACTATTTAATTAATCAGTTTTATATTAAATTATAATTTTACTCTACCTAAAAACGCTTTAAATAAATTATATTTAGTCAATTTTAGATTAAAAACAAATCATCGTATACTACGGTAACTTTTTCTCTGTTTTGACTGGGTTGGATTTACGTTTGTGGTCAATATTATTTACAAATAATATACAAGCTATTGACATTTAAAATATATCTGGGTCATATTTATTTATTTATTTTCACTCTATTTATTTATGTGTGAACGGTGAATTTGTATTTGTAGTC
>NW_019662943.1:0-280 GCF_002806865.2 Cucurbita pepo subsp. pepo
ATTCTGGTCGAGTCAGATGGATGGAAAAATTACAAAAAAAATTGAATATTTATACCATGGGAATTAATTAATTTTAATTTATATTATGGTAGACACGAACTTTAAAAAAAATATAAAATAAATTATCATTTTTAATTAATTGTATTCTACCAAAAAATATATATATATATAGTTATCCTAGAAATTATTTTAAAGAAATTGCATAAAAATTAAATTAAAATAAAATAAAATAAAAAAAAAAACTCCTACGATACTCGGCCCAGTTCAGTATATAAGCCCA
>NW_019662944.1:0-280 GCF_002806865.2 Cucurbita pepo subsp. pepo
TTATTATTATTATTATTTGGGTTATTACACTAAGTCACGGCCTAGCCAATCTACGTTTTCACCCTAGACTTGAGGCGAGCGTACTTCTCATTCTCTGTAGGGAGGGATAACACATTCATTCATCTGAAGCTTATGTACAACTAATCATGCACACAATCACACTTGTTCACCGAGGTGAAAACATCTATCAAGCATTCAAAGCGCAAATACATGATATCCTGTCCACCGTCATAACATGATTACATACTAGTAGTAGAAAAGTATATCAGTATGGTATACA
>NW_019662945.1:0-280 GCF_002806865.2 Cucurbita pepo subsp. pepo
AGGTTGATCTCAATCATTCAATCGGCCTGACCATTATTGATTTATCTTTTGAATGCTAGCTAAGGCGTTAGCAAACCTTGCAAGTAGTCATTCAGCGGATAAAACCTTTGAATCACCATATTCATTGGAGGCCAGATCGAAGGTAAAACCCTTTCCCAGCTAATACTTCTTATGTGTTGGTTTTCACTTTCTGTATTGACTTCCTTATCATGGATGTCTTTTGTTTCTTTCACATTGAATCCTCACAGGGTTATGATGTTCCTTTCTGGAAAAAAATACT
>NW_019662948.1:0-280 GCF_002806865.2 Cucurbita pepo subsp. pepo
GGTGGCACCACAATGAAGAAATCGAAAGGTGAACAACCATCGACCCTTATGCCTAAATCATACAAAACTAAATCAAAATTGTGAAGATAATGAACTTACCTTCACTAATATACCACATAGTGGCTAGAGATTTAGGTCACAGGTGACGAAATGCGAAAACAAAGGAGACTTCGATAAGATAAAATATACTACTAACCAATTCCTATCAACTAGGATTAGGTTAACAAATGGTTCTAAATAAATAAAAGCCTTGCACCGTCATCTCTCCCAAGCTCCCCTC
>NW_019662949.1:0-280 GCF_002806865.2 Cucurbita pepo subsp. pepo
ATTTATCCGTATTAGCTAAATGGGATCGGGCCTCATCACACCCCATTTCTATATATACATCTATGAGAGATTTATCCGCATTAGCTAAACGGGATCGAGCCTCGTCCCACCCTATGTGGGAGAGAGCCTCGTCCCACCCCATATATATATCAAAGCCATTTAATAAAGAATTAAATATTAAAATTTTAAAATTTTAATTCTTAAAAATTATATTAAACGTTATAAGTAAATATTATTGAATGTATGAAAATATTTTATATTTTATAATAGAATTATATTT
>NW_019662950.1:0-280 GCF_002806865.2 Cucurbita pepo subsp. pepo
GACAGTGAGTTTCAAGGGGGGTGGGCACCGGGTAGTGCGCCAACGAGGACGCTGGGTGTCACGATGATGCTTGCCCATGGCCGCATGCCCGTTATCGCCAAATCCGCTGCCAAGAAACGACGATTGTGACATTGGGCTACGAAGGGGGTGGATCGTAAGATCCCACATTGGTTGGAGAGAGAGGAACGAGTGCAACGAGGATGCTGGGCTCTGAAAAGGGGTGGATTGTGAGATCCCACGAACGAAACATTCTTTGTAAGGGTGTGAAAACCTCTCCCTA
>NW_019662951.1:0-280 GCF_002806865.2 Cucurbita pepo subsp. pepo
ACTATCATATGGCATTCAGAAACTTATAGGACTGCGAAAAGATGTAACTAAAAACTAAAAATGAAGTGTTTCTACATTCAGTTAATGCTTTTCATCAATATATTTGTAAGCAAACCTGAGGGAACAAAGAAATGATATCTTTGGCAGCAACACCAAGTTCTGCTAAAGCTATAATAGCTTCAAACACATAAGGGCAATGTCTGTCAAAAAATCAATAATTAGAACAGCATGAAGGTGAATCTTTGTAATGGGAGAAAGTATCATAGTTTTTGTAAAAAAA
>NW_019662952.1:0-280 GCF_002806865.2 Cucurbita pepo subsp. pepo
AAAAAAAAAACAACGAGAATGCTAAGAAAGGCACCACTCAGCATCCACATTTCTAGATCTCAGTGTAAAAGAATACAATCACATCAAGAACAATCCGAAAATGGAACTAAAACTAGAGATAGTTTTAAAAGGATGAGATAAACTTACAACCCACTGGACTACAATTTGATCAAACACATTTCGCAGCCCAAACGAACAGATAACACAAGGAAATGAAGAAGTCGCATATATATAAACAAAAAATCATTTCCTAAACAGAAAACCGAAAAAAGAAGACAAA
>NW_019662953.1:0-280 GCF_002806865.2 Cucurbita pepo subsp. pepo
GCCTTGCGACAAAAATGAGTCAACGTCTTCATAGACGATAAACTCAGCTGGGGTGAGCAAATTTCTAAATCTCTTTTTCGATCGATAGAGAAAGCTTTGATTTCTATTATTATATTCTCTTAAAATTATGCATCTTCTTCCCGGTGATTAGATGAATGGTGAAAATAATTGAATGTAAGAAATCTAAAGACCGAATAGTTTGGTCAATTTTCTGTAAGGTGGATCCATCGAATATACACAAATAAACCGAAAGTTTTGGAGAAGTATTAGTCACACATCA
>NW_019662954.1:0-280 GCF_002806865.2 Cucurbita pepo subsp. pepo
AGACAAAAAAGAAGTGCGCTTCTGCTTGCCAATGAGACACCAGTCGTGCAGCTTATTCACGCCTTCGATTACTGGCAAACCATACACCATCTTCTACTTGTGTAGTTTCTGTAAAGCAGGAAAGCTCAAGTGCTCGTACCTTGCGTGCCACCTCCAAGCTGCTTCTTTGGTCCTGGCTGAGAGGCTGACCAGTTGTTCTATCTTCAACTCTAGGATGTAGAGGCGATTCTCCTTGCGCTGAACTTGCGTGAGAGCCGTCGTCGATCGTAGCAGATCTTGA
>NW_019662955.1:0-280 GCF_002806865.2 Cucurbita pepo subsp. pepo
AAAAAAAAAAAAAAAAATAAATAAAAATATATATATATATATATAATATTTAAGAACTATATTTTTATTAGTTTTCAAATTTTAGCTAAGATTTTAAAAACATTCCGGAAGTACATGAGTTGACAAAGAATTAAGTACTAGCAATTAGGAAATGTTCAAAAACAAATAGTAAGTGAGAACTGATCAAAAGAAAAACAACTTTTTTTTTCCCCAATATGATCAAGTGAACTATTTCTAAGAAGTTTCCTTCACTGAAAAACAGCAATGGAATATTACAGGG
>NW_019662956.1:0-280 GCF_002806865.2 Cucurbita pepo subsp. pepo
TACACTCCCACAATCAGTCGCTGCTTGCCATGGTCGTGCGTGTACATGTCATGCTCAGAGGCACAGCGCTTCAACTTCAGTGACAGTAGGGTATTGTCGAGCTTCGCGTTCTAGGCTCGTGGTGCTTGCTGAAGCCCGTAGAGTGCCTTGTGTAGGCGCAGTACCTTACTGGGGTTGTCGTTGTCTAGGATGCCAGGTGGTTGTCGGACGCAGACAGTCTCCTTCAGCTCTCCGTTAATGAAAGCAGACTTCACGTCCATGTGGTGGACCTCCCAAGAGC
>NW_019662958.1:0-280 GCF_002806865.2 Cucurbita pepo subsp. pepo
GGAAGAAGCTCATTCAGGAATGTCATGATATCTTATGGGCAAGACACCCTGGGTGGCAAAGAAAATATGCCCTAATAAAAAAGGGGTACTTCTTGCCGAATATACGGGACGATATCATGCAATACACCAAGACGTGCCTCTCTACCAACATGACAAAGTTGAGAAAGCCAAAGTATCGGGACTCTTGGAACCTCTACCTGTGCCAACAATACCTTGGGAAAGTGTGTCTCTGGACTTCATAACACACCTCCCAAAAGTTGGAGAATATGACGCCATCTTC
>NW_019662959.1:0-280 GCF_002806865.2 Cucurbita pepo subsp. pepo
TGGTTACAAGTTTCCTTCAAGCCATAAGTAACCACTCTTTCAAAAGGTAGTCTTAATGTCTTAAATAGAATTCGTAACTGTACCGTGAAACTAGTCATTGGTTATAGGTTTCCTTTAAGCCATAGCTAACCACTCTTTCAAAAGGTAGTCTTATTGTTCTCAATAGAAACCGCAACTCTACAGTGAAACTAGTCATTGGTTACAGGTTTTCTTCAAGCTATAGGTAATCATTCTTTCAAAAGGTAATCTTAATGTGCTAAATAGAACTCGCAACTCGACA
>NW_019662960.1:0-280 GCF_002806865.2 Cucurbita pepo subsp. pepo
TTAGTCTTCGAATATCTGTTCGTTTCTTCAAAAACAACTTTCAATTTTATACCTACTAGATCTATAAACCAAACTTGGTGTTCTTTGATCTATGAGTTTCCTCTTTGGAAACCCTTTTTTTTTTTTCATTCAATTCAACTAACAAAGAAAAACGTTCTAACGTTTTTAGAATGACACGACGTATTTTGGTGCGATTGTTGGAAGAGTTGCGAATCGAATCAGTGGCGCGAAATTTACTGTGAATGGAGTTCTACACAAGCTGATTGCTAATGAAGGCAAC
>NW_019662961.1:0-280 GCF_002806865.2 Cucurbita pepo subsp. pepo
TATATATATATATATATATATATATATATATATATTTAAGAAAAATGGGTAAAAAAAAAAGGAAAAAAAAAAATCACCTGAAGAAGCTGCTGCTCTGTCTGTGGTCTTCACTGTACGGTACATCTGCAATGGGAATTTTATGGTATTATAAGATTTAAAAAGTGGGTTTTTAATGGATTATTTAAACAAAAATAGCTATAAAAAAACCCCAAAAATGGAATATAATCATAGTTATGGAGGTTTGGTTAATTAAAAAGAAAATAAAAATAAAAAAGAAATG
>NW_019662962.1:0-280 GCF_002806865.2 Cucurbita pepo subsp. pepo
TTCAGTATTGTTGTTCGTATTTACTCTTATTTTTTGGGATTTGGGAATTTATGTTCATACTATACAACCTTTTCATACCTATTTTCAATGCATCTATGTTCATCCCATTATTCTTTATTATACCATGTGATTTTGATAAGTTAAACAAACAAAATTTGAGAAATATAAAAAAAATTTAATCATGTATTGAAGTCTATCACATAAAAGTGTTGTTGTAATTAATTAGGATTAACTTATCGATCTTAAAAAATTTAAGTGGGAAAGTAACAAAGTTTCAAAA
>NW_019662963.1:0-280 GCF_002806865.2 Cucurbita pepo subsp. pepo
TAATTAATTAATTAAAAAATTTATGTCTACTATCACTATAAACTATCGTCCTTATATTTAATATATTAATGAATTTTGCATAAAGTCAAAGGACGGATACAATATAAAAATTTAGAAACCTATTAGATATATAAAAAAACCAAATAAATACAAATTTGAAAGTCAGGTTATCTAAAAGACTCGGAAAAATGTGGGAAGTCCAAACCAACCCGACTCTTCTATTTTTAGGTTGTGTCGTAGAGTTATTTTTTTAATTATTTAAAATATATGATTTTTATCC
>NW_019662964.1:0-280 GCF_002806865.2 Cucurbita pepo subsp. pepo
CGTCCTCGGCCTTTTGATCAAGCTTCTTCGCATGTCTTACACTGGGAAGTAAAATTTGTGTCTCCCACAGGAAGGTAACATGTTGTGGTTTGCTGCTCTTCCTGGTGTTATTTCTACTCAAACGTAGTTTTGTTTGTGAGATTGTGAGTTCATGTTCGATTATAGTTTGCTTTTCGTACCATTTCGTCTTGTTTGAGAGCGTTGGTTTTTTCAAAATGTTTAAGTTTTGGTCCTTGAAGTTTCAAAATTGGCATGAATTTTTATAGCTCAGAAAATAGTT
>NW_019662965.1:0-280 GCF_002806865.2 Cucurbita pepo subsp. pepo
TTTTTTTTTTTTTTTTTTTTTTTTTTTTTTTTCCATTTATTCCATGAAAAGTTTCATTTTTTTGTTTAAAAAACAGCTGAAGCATGCCGAAAATAGTAAGAATAACTTGCACCAAAAAAAAATGCCTAGCCAGGAACTACATTTAATGCGAAGAAAGGCAAAACAAGAGTATCCAAATCTAACGTTTAATAAGGCTAAGTAAACAGTAGAATTGCTACAGCGCATCATCATGTAAAGACAAAAAAAAAATACAGTGAAACAATTTGTGAAATTTCTCCTC
>NW_019662966.1:0-280 GCF_002806865.2 Cucurbita pepo subsp. pepo
ATCCATAGCTTTTTTTGCAAGACAAGATGCATAAATAGTTCCGACATCTTAGTCATCTCTATATAATTTGGTAATATGCTCAAGTCCAAGAATTTTTGCACTAAGAGAAGTAAAGAGATCGTACCTTTTAGATAGCACATCAGCTACCATATTATCATTACCTTGCTTATATTTGATGACATACGAAAATGTTTCAATAAATTCCACCCACTTTGCATGTCTACNACATGATCAAAATAGATCACAAATTCTCTAGGCCATAAGTAGTGTTGCCACACAT
>NW_019662967.1:0-280 GCF_002806865.2 Cucurbita pepo subsp. pepo
CTATCCTTAAGGAATAATATATTTTTCTTTTTCTTTTTTTTTTTCATAAAAAAGATTATGGTTTTTTTTTTTTGGTGAAATTCATATATTTTATTAAACTTATGTTATAATTAAATAAAAATTATTATAGCACATGTATTTAATTAATATTTGGGCTATTTTTAACAATATTACNGGTTAAATAAAGCTAAATTACAATAAGTTCGAGGGCATGTTTGAAATTTTTTTTACTCTTTATGACATTATTTATTCATATATTTTTTGTAACTTGGGAAATTAA
>NW_019662968.1:0-280 GCF_002806865.2 Cucurbita pepo subsp. pepo
GGGGGACAAAGGATTTTATAGGATAATTTAGGAATAAAATACAGGAAAGGGATTTATTACTATTACTATTATTTAAAGGGTTAAAATTTAGGTTGTAAATGAAATGGTTGGATTTACATAGAATATTAGCGGGATTTAGAAAAATATAACTTGTAGTGAGAACTTTGNATCTTGTTTTTGTTGTTTGTTTTTTAAAAATTATTTTTGCGTATTAGAGTGTTAAAATAGTTACTCGAAGGACCAAGTCATCTAAATTGGTATTTAAAAATAAATTATCAAT
>NW_019662969.1:0-280 GCF_002806865.2 Cucurbita pepo subsp. pepo
TTGTCGGTTGGATTTTCTAGAAAATCCGTTGAAAATATCTACTCCGATTAGACACTCACCAACTTTTGTTTTGAATACTAGCCGTTGGATGTGATGATTTATCCATCTTCTAGATCATATCCAATTTTGGGGAGGATCCAACGGCTGATATTTGAGTTTCGAGAGATTTTGCTCAGATGGTCACTGTAGATGCTCTAATTCTGATCACAGGGGCATTTTCATAANCAGGGGCATTTTCATAATTATACATTCTTCCATGGGTATTATGGTAATATTCCAC
>NW_019662970.1:0-280 GCF_002806865.2 Cucurbita pepo subsp. pepo
AGGCTGGACGTAATATCTACTTCCCCTTGTTTGTGGAGTGATGTGGGATGTGAAAGGTACAAAGAAAAGTGAACCATAGGATCTCGTCTGACTTACTACACACCTAACGTCCATCAAAGCTCAAAAATCCTCCTGCCCCGGCTACTAAACCAGCTCTGTCTCCATTAGTTCTAGTTTCAGTGTCAGCAACCATCTCATTCTAAAATACAGCTACGTTTAAGTCACCATCTACATCNAGTTTCTTACAAAGTGATACCGCACAAGGAATTCCGTCACATCC
>NW_019662971.1:0-280 GCF_002806865.2 Cucurbita pepo subsp. pepo
ATTAGCTTGCTAGATTGGATCTTCATCTTCAAAGACTTGGTTCTCCTTGTTCGGAGCATGTTCAAAAGTTTGGGATTGGCGGATAGTGTCACGCTTTTAGTCAATATATATCTCCTTACATTTTCTCTATCATGTCGATGGAAAGTTCAAGACAAGAATTTAAAAGTTTGATAGATTCTATATCAGTTTTTAGAAGATGGAGATTACCAGAAAGATCTTTAGAAACCCCTTTTGGGNGAAGATTACCAGAAAGATCTTTAGAAACCCCTTTTGGGGTGAA
>NW_019662972.1:0-280 GCF_002806865.2 Cucurbita pepo subsp. pepo
TTATAATATCTCCACAAAATAAATTTTAGATTCTTCAAATGACCCCCCACTAAATAAGTCAGTGGTTATAATTTAACTCAGACCCCCTCAAATCTAATGAAAGATGAAGTCAAATTGACAAACAACTTCTACTATTTTGCCCATTACAAAAATTATGAAATTAAAAATAATAAATAAAGTTTTCTAACAACTTATCAATCAAGTGCAATTTATANGCTACTTCAACCATGCAAATGGTTCTTCCTCAATCAAATTAGCTTGTAACACATGAAATAATGGT
>NW_019662973.1:0-280 GCF_002806865.2 Cucurbita pepo subsp. pepo
TCGAGATGAGATCATTATTTTCTTGGACATAAGAGGAGATGCGAGTAAGCAGGCGTTCCATATACTATTTAAACCCTTTAGCATTTCTTTCATTTTCTAGAAACTTGTGATGCACTTCTTTCTATAACCTTGATAGTTCACTCCTTTGGTATTGAAACAACTCTTTAGCAGCAGAAATTTCCTTCTTCTTCTTNCTTTAATGCTACAGCGGAAACCTTCCAATCAGAAGAAACTTCCTATTTTCTTTGGCTTTGAAGCTATAGAAAGAAAAAGGCTACTT
>NW_019662974.1:0-280 GCF_002806865.2 Cucurbita pepo subsp. pepo
TGAGGTATGGAAATTCCTTGGTCGTTGTTCATATCAAGAAGGTTCTCATCCAGCTGCTTTACCCTTGTTCAAGAAGTAGAAAGAATCTTGAGTTTCGGCTTTCTTTCCCGAGTTCGAGAAAAGAGAACAGACTGTAAGTTAAGTAAAGGACAGGACANTCTCATCCAGCTTACCTAGTGAAACTCGAGTTCAAGAATCATCCTCTTGTTTACCGAGTTCAAGAAGTAATAGTCTAGGATTTTACTGTGCCAGAATCCATAGGTTCCAGAGTGAAGGAGCG
>NW_019662975.1:0-280 GCF_002806865.2 Cucurbita pepo subsp. pepo
AAACTTTAATATGTTAGACTAACATGATAAACCAACTCAACTTTGTGCAATGACTATCAAATTATGATATACTAATTTATAAAACCCACCGGAGTAAAAAGAAAAAAGAAAAAACAAATTTATTATATGATATACTAATTTATAAATACAAAGTTATTCTATATTATGATATAATGTTATAAAACCCACCGGAATAAAAAGANCTATTTTCTTCTTTATATTTCATATATATAATATAATAAATTCTAAATTTTAATTTTTCTTTTTAACTAAAGTGAAC
>NW_019662976.1:0-280 GCF_002806865.2 Cucurbita pepo subsp. pepo
TTTTTTGGTTAAATTCTCCCCATCCCTTTTTGAGTTAAAAACAAAAATAAAATCAGGCGGACAAAAAAAAACTTTTTTAAAAAATTTAATAATAGTAAAATAAGAAACCAAACCGTAAATAACAATGAGTGTCTTATCTTGTAAGATAGACTTAGATTTTAAAATGTTGGCACGAGGTAGAGATTTACCCAGGGACATACCTAATTAAAAAAGGTTAAACCGTATAAANATAACAATGAGTGTCTTATCTTGTAAGATAGACTTAGATTTTAAAATGTTG
>NW_019662977.1:0-280 GCF_002806865.2 Cucurbita pepo subsp. pepo
AAAAGACTTCAGGACATTTACACCAAAAATCCATTATCGTCCAACGGTAAGGATATCTAGCTTTCACTCAGGAGACCCGGGTTCGATTCCTTTATTTTTTTATTTCATTTTATTTTACAATTTCTATCTTAGACTAAAAAGACTTTTCTATCTTAGACTAAAAAGACTTTTATGAACTTCGTACCTTTGTTAGAGTTATGTTATAGATATTTTGTTCCATTTCAANTCAGTTTTTTTTTAGGTCTGTCTTGTTGAACGACATCATGGTTGAGATGAGCAG
>NW_019662978.1:0-280 GCF_002806865.2 Cucurbita pepo subsp. pepo
ATTGCAGTGTGGCTGGAGAAGTCTAGGCCGCTAGCATCACTAGTGTGGACTCAACAACCAAGGTTGCCAAAGTTTTGATCTAGAGCTTTGTTCGGTTTTCAAAGCTGACTTCATACTCACTTTCTTACTTACTAATCTGTAATGTGTGTCGGGTCGGTCAAGTACTTGCGAAGCATGGACACGTGAAATACATTGTGAATCACGAAGAGGGANGTGAATCACGAAGAGGGACGATGTATAACCCTAGATTTCTACTTATCTAGAGTTGCTACTGTCATCA
>NW_019662979.1:0-280 GCF_002806865.2 Cucurbita pepo subsp. pepo
ACGGCAGCAGGCTATGAATGATGAAATTGCAGCTTTGGAACATAATCGTACTTGGTCTCTCGTTTCTCTACCACTTGGCCATGAAGCTATTGGCTGTCATTGGGTGTACAAGATTAAACACAACTTTGATAGTTCTACTGAATGTTATAAAGCTCGACTGGTAGCAAAGGGATACACTCAGGTNTGACGTTTTCTCCTACAACAAAACTTACTACACCTCGTTGCTTACTCACTATTGCCGTTGCTCGAAAATGGTTCACTCATTAGTTGGATGTTCAAA
>NW_019662980.1:0-280 GCF_002806865.2 Cucurbita pepo subsp. pepo
CTAAAACCTAATTTTTTTCAAGTCATATCCAAAAATTGCAAATGAAATTCAACCATTGACCAAAAAGATAGATTTAAGAACACGACTTGCTGGATTAGTCACCTCTAATGTCAATTCTTCTTTAACAATAATGATGGATCTGTAAGCAGATATAGTTCCGAGATTGGATCTAACTTATTAAAAGATTTCTAATGGTAAATGATTTGTTTAGGGTAACTAATAGAAAGAGGAGTTAANAAGCAGATATAGTTCCGAGATTGGATCTAACTTATTAAAAGAT
>NW_019662981.1:0-280 GCF_002806865.2 Cucurbita pepo subsp. pepo
ATCTATCCCAATAGCCTTTATCCCCATACAACAGAAGATACTGAGGAAATCAAGTGAGGAAGTAGTGGTTGAATGCCCCTTGGCAAGCAGTTATCTAATTCCCGTAGGAAGAAGAAAGTTAGACTGTAGAATTGCATGTGTAATTCATGTTCATGTTACGGGCGTGCACGAGAAAAGCATGGGTAAGCNTTTTCTATCCGGACGAAATCGATCGTTAAATGGTACCGATCGTATGCCAGCTCAATCCATCAATGGTAGTTCGCCAGGCCCGATCTAACTA
>NW_019662982.1:0-280 GCF_002806865.2 Cucurbita pepo subsp. pepo
GAGTGGAACTGATGTATCAGGTGGGATAAGGTTAGAACTAGAGGGTGAATCTGGAGAAGGAACAGAAGGCGAAGGAGACGACGAAGTAGTAGGTGAAGGAATAGAAGGTAGGGGAGGACTATAATGGATGTTTTAGTAGGATGAATTTTGAAATGGTAAAATGGGAGTTAAAGGAGCTAATGTCAAAGTTTGTGAAGCTGATNGACAAAATTTAACAGCACGACTGATAAAAAAAAAATTTTAATTTGCATGTCATACAATTTGTAACCTTTGTGACCAC
>NW_019662983.1:0-280 GCF_002806865.2 Cucurbita pepo subsp. pepo
TATTAAAATACTTATTATTGACTCGAGATAAAAGAGACATAAAATTATGAAAAGGTTATAATAATTAATATGAATTTTAATGGTTAACAATTCAAAAATTATTTAAAGGTTGTAATAAATAATTATTGGAAAAAAAATAATAATTGACTAGGTGAGTGAACCACGAATTATTCATCATCTTTTTTCAAAATTAAAATTAAAGTTGGATCTATAAATAATTAAATAAATGAATAAATNGTATTTTTTAATCATATTGTATAAAATTGACCTTATATTTAAT
>NW_019662984.1:0-280 GCF_002806865.2 Cucurbita pepo subsp. pepo
GTTTGGAACCTAAAGTTTGTCCTTTCCAGAGCTTGTCTCAACCATGTGTACAAGTTAGTTTTTTCAGACACTTTTTAAGCTTTGAAGAGTTAGATACCCAAAGTTCATCCTTTCTAGAGTCCATCTCTTTAACAAATTAGAGGTTTAAAAGATCACAAACCAAAAGTTAGCTCTTCCTAGAATTTGTCTCCAAGTTCATGTCAAAGTTTGTCCAAAATTTGACCCATNCATGTTGGAGGCATTGGCATGTGTGTCTTTTACCGCCGTCATATACATAGCA
>NW_019662985.1:0-280 GCF_002806865.2 Cucurbita pepo subsp. pepo
AATAGGAGAGACCGTGAAAGTGTTGAAAATGAATTCATTTAGTAAATATGAGAATATTTGTGAAGGATTTTGCTCTAGTTTAATATGAGTAAAATTAGGTTCCATTGTCAATTACACCCACTAAAACTAAAGAAACATATGATTGTTATATTGGAATGGGTAACCACCACCATGTGAAGCTTGTATATTTTTTTTATTTATTATCAGTAATATTTTAGTTATTTTCANGTTGTTAGCATTAACACCGGTTCTAAAGTGTAATGCAATGGTCCTTTAAATT
>NW_019662986.1:0-280 GCF_002806865.2 Cucurbita pepo subsp. pepo
TCTAATAAATACTACGCTTATTTCCTAAGAACCCCTTCGTCGAACCCCTTGGTCTCTAATAATTCCTAAGAACCCCTTGGTCTCTATTTCCTAAGAATTTCCTAAGAACCCCTTGGTACGCTTATTTCCTAAGAACCCCTTGGTCGCTGCTTATTTCCTAAGAACCCCTTGGGAACCCCTTGGTCGCTGCTTATTTCNCTGCTTATTTCCTAAGAACCCCTTGGGAACCCCTTGGTCGCTGCTTATTTCCTAAGAACCCCTTGGTCTCTAATAAATACTA
>NW_019662987.1:0-280 GCF_002806865.2 Cucurbita pepo subsp. pepo
AGTGGAATTAGTTTGGTATAGAATCTCCGCTGATCGATACATCATCCCTACCCGAACCCAACTGACATCAAGAGGTATGGGTAATCCTATTTCTTTCCATCTGCAGTCTTGTTGGATGTGTAGGAAGAGTCGCTGAGTAAATGTGAGACAGGTACGCTATCAACCCCGGTCACCCTTTTTTTGTATGATCATTCGATTCAAGGGTTCTTACAATTTCCCGATNAATCGAATTAACGATTCCTGAAACTAACTAGCTCTCAACTGCAATTTCTCCTTTTCC
>NW_019662988.1:0-280 GCF_002806865.2 Cucurbita pepo subsp. pepo
GGTTCTTGGGCCGCTACAGGTGGGCTACACTGACGCAGTTTTGGTTGGGAGTTATGGATCGGGCCTGACCCAGATCCGATGGAGTCGTCTCCTTCACCCGGATTGCTGCGATTCTCTGACACGTTTTCTCTCTTCTTTCCGTGACATTTTCTGACATCGTTTCTCCCTCTTTTTCTATCTTTATCTCTCTGTAGACTCTCCTCTCCTCTCCTACGAAGTTTCGTAGNATCGAATTCCTTCTCTAATATTGAGATATATTATTTATGGAATATATCTTTTA
>NW_019662989.1:0-280 GCF_002806865.2 Cucurbita pepo subsp. pepo
GGATTTTTACGCTTTCCGAAAAGAATCTCTCTAATCATTCGAAAGAAAATGAGCTTCCACAATGGACCAGAACGTGGAGGATGTGGGTCCTTTCTCTTTTAGATCTTGGATCATCAAGTTGCTGCAGCATTATTCCATTTCCCTTTTGTCGATCATGAGGACATCTGACGGCCGGTTATCGTCGTTGCCTAAACTAAAGGANCCTGGTGGTGTCGATACAATTCTTTCTTATATCTGAATGAGATAATTCCATCTTGAAAAGAGAAGCAGCCTGGTCCCG
>NW_019662990.1:0-280 GCF_002806865.2 Cucurbita pepo subsp. pepo
TTTAAAAGGTCTGAAAAATTCTTTCACATAGTCACTACAAATTAGCAACCGATCACTACAAATCAGCAAACAAAAGCTAACGACTCAAATCAGTCTAAGTATTCTTCTAATTAGGAAGAACAACATGGAACAACTTTTAAATGATATTTTAATTTATCTAATATCTAAGTGGAAGANATTCTTCTAATTAGGAAGAACAACATGGAACAACTTTTAAATGATATTTTAATTTATCTAATATCTAAGTGGAAGAAATCCTCAAAATCAGCCCATCAATACA
>NW_019662991.1:0-280 GCF_002806865.2 Cucurbita pepo subsp. pepo
AAACGAACAAAAATAAATTTTAAATTAATAAATTCAAAATGTAATGAATGAGTAGTTGAAATAGCTCAGTTGGTTAGAGTGTGTGGACCTTAATCACAAGGTTGGAGTTTCAAGCCCTCCTTTTAGCGATATCTTTTTAATTTTTTAGTTTTTTTTGTAAACTTTNTATCTTTTTAATTTTTTAGTTTTTTTTGTAAACTTTTAAACCAAAAAAAATGCATTCGGTTATGTTTTTAAACTCTCTAATTATTGTTTTTAAACTCTCTAAATATTTTTTTCT
>NW_019662992.1:0-280 GCF_002806865.2 Cucurbita pepo subsp. pepo
ATTACATTTATTTAATTCAATCTCAATATATGTTTTGAAAATCACCCTTTAAATACTTCAAACAATTATTTTAAGAGATTATAGAATAATTAATACAAAAATTAATTGAGTTTTTCAAAAACACCCGTGAATTGATTACTTACTCAATATTGTTTAACTCATTCATGCTACTCTCTGGCGTAGTTTCCATAAGACCCCTAACGAGTTTCAAATGTATATTTTTCAATTAAAAAATNCGTAGTTTCCATAAGACCCCTAACGAGTTTCAAATGTATATTTT
>NW_019662993.1:0-280 GCF_002806865.2 Cucurbita pepo subsp. pepo
CTTTATAGTCGAGTTTAGTTAGCTCTGGAAACCAGTCTATCATCTTTAGAAGATCCTTAGAAAGATCCGGGAAATCTATCCCAATAGCCTTTATCCCCATACAACAGAAGATACAGAGGAAATCAAGTGAGGAAGTAGCGGNTGTAGGAAGAAGAAAGTCAGATTGTAGAATTGCATGTGTAATTCATGTTCATGTTACGGCCGTGCACGAGAAAAGCATGGGTAAGCGAACAAAAGCAAAACCATTACAGGACCTGGAAAGGTTTTTGTTTACTTCTTT
>NW_019662994.1:0-280 GCF_002806865.2 Cucurbita pepo subsp. pepo
CAAATGGTGGAAAATCTTTGGATCAGCCAAAGATATATTTCTAGTCCCAATACAGGAATTGTACCACTACTTCATTCAAAATATATTCAAAACCCCATTTCCATTAACCATGCGCTTTTGCGTATACTTTCAAATTCCTTGGATTTTAACTTGGAATTTTCAAATTAAAGAAACCGAAGACCAAATAAAACAAGTNTGGATAAATATACTTATACCCACGTAGACATCAAAGCGGTAATGGTCTGGCTATCTGAGAATGGCCACCTTCAGGATTTATCCA
>NW_019662995.1:0-280 GCF_002806865.2 Cucurbita pepo subsp. pepo
CTCACTGCTTGGTTCTTTCTCCTGAACCTCGTAAACTATCTTCTTCTCTTCAGCTTCTCTTCGGACGGAACCTAAGGATTCATTCTCCTTCACCAGATGTAACAGTAAGATAAAGCAGAAAGAAGGTCAATCTCCTTTTCTTTTCCTCTATTCTCTGACCATCTGTTATTGTTTGTTATTCTCAGGAAGTGATTGTGTAAGTCAAGACTATCGATTAATTCGNCAGAAAGAAGGTCAATCTCCTTTTCTTTTCCTCTATTCTCTGACCATCTGTTATTGT
>NW_019662996.1:0-280 GCF_002806865.2 Cucurbita pepo subsp. pepo
TTAGATAGTTGTACAACTTAGGTCTGAACTTCCTAGACTCCCGACCAAAACGAATGGTAGCTAATTAAGCCATGAATTTAATTAAGAACTTATAAGTAGATTACTTATTGAGTTTATTTATACTCACAAGATATTTCCTTTTTCTTTTTTAAGGTGATAGTTGATTTATTGATCCTGGTGGACAATTTTTGGGAGTTATGNCGGCCATGAGGGAGGGTCGTCCTAGGGCGTCAGTCTTGTGATTTAAATTTTTATGTTTTGAATGTAAACGTTGTTTTTG
>NW_019662997.1:0-280 GCF_002806865.2 Cucurbita pepo subsp. pepo
TCTCATACCTCAACTTTTTATACTATTTTTAAAATATTCATACACTTTATACTATTTTTAAATACATATATTATAATATGAATGGGTTTCTTTTTCATTTTAAGAATATGGTTTTATTGAATATAATTTATACGTACATTTAGGTTATTTAAAAAAGAAATATATATAATATTTAATGTTCATAGAATANTGGTTTTATTGAATATAATTTATACGTACATTTAGGTTATTTAAAAAAGAAATATATATAATATTTAATGTTCATAGAATATACCTATAT
>NW_019662998.1:0-280 GCF_002806865.2 Cucurbita pepo subsp. pepo
ATAATGAGAATAGTGGAAATCGTTTCATCTACAAGCGTGTGGCGAACGGTTTGGTTGGTATGACTAGAGAACGTCGCCCTCGCAAAATTTATATTATTGTGATAGAAGTTATAAATAACGATGATATTCCTTGGTCTTTTATTACAAAGGTGCAGAACTTTCTTTTTGTGCATATGATATATCNATGATATATCCATCGCCACCTACTCATACGCTCTCATCTTTTAAAGAAGTTCTCGAGTAGCAATACAACTACTAGAATGCTATCTCTACTTATAAT
>NW_019662999.1:0-280 GCF_002806865.2 Cucurbita pepo subsp. pepo
ATATCAACAATGGCTCCAAAAAGATATAAAAAAATATGGCATTGAAAACATAGTAATTTAAGTCGTCAAAGTCAAGTTGGAGTGCGCAAGCTGAGTAGAAGCCGAGGGAAGTTGCATGTTGGAGGATGATTTGACTCAGTAGACATGTGAGTCACACCTAGAAGTTGCTAAATCGGCCGATTGAATAGAGCNGGTAATATCCCTAATTTT
Organism: Cucurbita pepo subsp. pepo; assembly: GCF_002806865.2. Taxonomy (NCBI): domain Eukaryota; kingdom Viridiplantae; phylum Streptophyta; class Magnoliopsida; order Cucurbitales; family Cucurbitaceae; genus Cucurbita; species Cucurbita pepo. Next base: position 211 of record NW_019662999.1, read on the forward strand.
CTTGTCTAATTAGAGACGTCACCACATATATGTCTTTAATAACATATGCGAAAATTTAAAATAAAATATT
>NW_019663000.1:0-280 GCF_002806865.2 Cucurbita pepo subsp. pepo
GAAAAAAATACGAGGACGTAGCCAGTAACACGATCTAAAACATTGTCAAAGGAATCATGTTGATCCGATCTACGGATCAAAAGTTATGAAAATCGGAAAAGAAGGTTGTGTTTCGGTTTTCAGAGGGCAGAGAAGAAAGGAGAAGAAAGGAAAAGAAGATTGCGAGCGCCGGACGGCTGCGACAGGCGCCGGACACGCGTTGACCATCGGCTGGAGCAACGNGGAAAAGAAGATTGCGAGCGCCGGACGGCTGCGACAGGCGCCGGACACGCGTTGACCA
>NW_019663001.1:0-280 GCF_002806865.2 Cucurbita pepo subsp. pepo
ACCCAGTTTGACTCGAAGGATGTTCAACCCGATCTACATAAGCATAGCATAAGCATAGGGATTTGTGGTTAGAAGTGATAAGTCATTGAGTCTAGACTTAACCTTTCCCTATGAGCCTATCAGATCACATCGACAAACGAAGTACTTAGGAGTGTTCCTAGGCTACTAGTTGTAGCTTCATAGGAGGACCAAAGGTTCCTGATCAGTTCTCGTTGTAGTTCTCGTTGTTCCTNTATGTCGTACAGACAATTAGATGCATGGGAAAGGAGGGGTCGCGCCC
>NW_019663002.1:0-280 GCF_002806865.2 Cucurbita pepo subsp. pepo
GAAGTCGACCGCTCGGGAAGGGGTATTCCAGGTAGGTCGTCTAGAAATACATCTGAGAACTCCTTTACTATTGGCAAGTTTTTAAGGGTCTTTTCTTTTCCTCTTACGTCTACAACACCTACTAATATAGTTCAACCGCCTTGTTGGACTAATCTCTTTGCTTTCATCATCGAGACTACATTTGAGGTAGTCCCAGTACTTGTGCATTCAAATTTAAAGCTANTGCGAGAATATCATTATTTTTTTTTTTTTTGCGACAGTCTATACTAGCACGGTTTGC
>NW_019663003.1:0-280 GCF_002806865.2 Cucurbita pepo subsp. pepo
ACCCCGTACCTTCGGTCAGCCCAGAACCCACGTTACCCGCAAAACACCCGCCTTCAACCGCGAGCCGGCCCATCAACCCACGGCCCGTCACCCGCGAGCCGACCCATCACCGCGCGGCCCGTCACCTGCGTTCGGTCCGAGACCCGCGAGCGGCCCATTAACCCGTGCCTCGACCCGAGNATTAACCCGTGCCTCGACCTGAGACACCTGCACACGTGTCGCTCTCGGATTGTGACACGTGTCACGTCTACAGCGCGGCTACTCTCGGCTCAGGCGGCTT
>NW_019663004.1:0-280 GCF_002806865.2 Cucurbita pepo subsp. pepo
GTTCGTTCTAGATCATATCAAATTTTGGAGGACATCCGACGTTTAAGATTTGAGTTCGAAAGATTTTGCTCGGATGGTCACAGTCGATGCTCTGATTCTAATTAGAGTGGCATTTCTATAATTATCCATTCTTCTAGGGGTATTTTGGTAATTTACCACTTTCCGAATATTTTATTATTATTTTTCTTGAAAAATCCAAAATTTTTCTACAAATTTCTCATCNGTTTTTATCATTTTTCCCCTTTTTTTTTTAATCTTGAGATTCCTTCTAGATAAGGAA
>NW_019663005.1:0-280 GCF_002806865.2 Cucurbita pepo subsp. pepo
TTCATGTACTCTTTCCATTCTTCTAGGTTGCATAATAGTTGAGTGGTTATTTCTTCCTCTCCATCTTCCTTCAACAACTTGCTCTGATACCAAATGATAAGCGCCAACAATGCTGGAATTTGCAAAGCTAGAGGTCCTTCTAGATTGCATAATAATTGCATGGTTATTTCTTCCTCTTCATCTACCATCAACTTGTCTTTCTTGTACTACTATACCTTCATCTTCTTGTNGCATAATAATTGCATGGTTATTTCTTCCTCTTCATCTACCATCAACTTGT
>NW_019663006.1:0-280 GCF_002806865.2 Cucurbita pepo subsp. pepo
TATAAAATATATTCAAATAGTATCCGATCGAATTTTTAGATAGTTGATAATAAACTAAACGAATACATTTTTTTTTTTTTTTTTTTTTTTTTTTTTTTTTTTTTTTTTTTTTTTTTTTTTTTTTTTTTTTTTTTTTNATAACCCCACAATTCACAACGTGGTGGCAGTGAATGAGGGGGGTTATAGAAGCTGCATAGCTCCAAGAGGCGCCAAAGTGTTCAATTCAGGCAAGGATGATGTCATTCTCTCAAGAGGACAAAACTTCTTCATATGCACCACC
>NW_019663007.1:0-280 GCF_002806865.2 Cucurbita pepo subsp. pepo
AAGGCTAGGCATGCTGTGGCCATCGTTTCGCGTGGGTTCCGTGAAACTCGGCAGTCGTCGGAAAACTCAAGGGTTTTCTGGCGACTGAGTTTTTTTTTTTTTTTTTTTTTTTTTTTTTTTTTTTTTTTTTTTTTTTTTTTNTTTTTTTTTCGTTTTCTCATTTTTTTTTCTTTCTTTCCCGAATGGTCCAATTAACTCGAGGTATTTCTTGTACCAACTCGGGGTATTTCTCTCTTATTTTGTCCTCACGCTCCCACGTGGCTTCCTCACTGTGGTGATT
>NW_019663008.1:0-280 GCF_002806865.2 Cucurbita pepo subsp. pepo
CTGAGTAACGGTCGACGTTTTTAAATTTTTTTGCGGGGAATATTCATGCATAGTGATTTAGATTGGATTTTCGAAAATAGTAAAGAGTGGTTAAAATTGAAAACCTAATTTGGAAACCCTAATCCAGGGCGTTTGAAGCATGTGCTAAATAAACTGAGTAACAGTCTACGTTTTTTAAAATGTCAGNTTGAAGCATGTGCTAAATAAACTGAGTAACAGTCTACGTTTTTTAAAATGTCAGTGGGGAATGATCAGGCACAATGGTTTAGAATAGAAATTC
>NW_019663009.1:0-280 GCF_002806865.2 Cucurbita pepo subsp. pepo
TCAAAATTCTATTCTAAATCATCGAGACTAATCATTCCCCTTAAAAGTTTCAAGGAACGTCGACCGTGACTCGGTTATTTAGCAAAGACTTCAAACGTCCCAGACTAGGGTTTCTGAATTAGGGTTCGATTTGAAGTAATCCGTTTATTCGATCGAAATTCTATTCTAAATCATCAAGACTAATCATTCCCCAAAAAAGATTCGATTAACGCCGGCTGTGACTCGGTTCTTTTAGNTAATCCGTTTATTCGATCGAAATTCTATTCTAAATCATCAAGAC
>NW_019663010.1:0-279 GCF_002806865.2 Cucurbita pepo subsp. pepo
AAGAAATTCCATATTTTTGCCTCAATTATTTTTTCTTTTTTTATTTTTCATTACAAAATTTTCCTAAAAATTCCGCGTCGAGCAGAAGAAGGGAAGCAATGTAAATAAAAAATAAAAAATAAAAAATAAAAAATACGATTGATACAATTAGAAGTTATTATTAAGACTAAGAAAGTAATTAATCAAGTATTAGCGGTAGCGCCGTATTTTGACAACGCGCGCCGTTGCGTCAAGTACGTTGATAAACATTTTAACGATTAAATCAAAAGAAAACCGTTA
>NW_019663011.1:0-279 GCF_002806865.2 Cucurbita pepo subsp. pepo
CAACAAATTAAACTAATTATGACATCATAAATATTTTTGGTATTTATTTATTAGACTCTATTTACAGATGTCGAGTTATAACAGCACTAGCAGATATTGTTGTCTCTGTCATTTCAGCTTTCTCGTTTAGCTAACGGACAAAAATCTTAATAAACTTTCTTTCGTTTTCCATTGGGTCGGTGATGATCTCAGTAGATTAAATGGACATCTATAGCTATACTCGATCTCGATCCCGGGGGTCGGGTGGTAGTGAAGGTTTATTTTAATAAGGAAAAAGGG
>NW_019663012.1:0-279 GCF_002806865.2 Cucurbita pepo subsp. pepo
TTGAGTCTATCTAGGGTTTTAGAAATTCGAGCCGTTGTCATCTGTATCAAACTGCGAAAAGTTTATGAATGTGAAATGAAAATAGTCATTTAATATCTTCAACTAAAGAAATCGTGACATCGAATACAAAAAGTGATCGATCAAATTCAATAGTATATAAAATGATGTAAGCATATTAAGAAATAACGTTACACGTTCTTGAAATCATTACTTTTTTTCCGAATAATTATCTTCTAACTTTATAAAAGTTAAAGTTTATTCTAAAAAAAAAAAAAAAAA
>NW_019663013.1:0-279 GCF_002806865.2 Cucurbita pepo subsp. pepo
AATCAATTCGAGTACGAACAAAAGGTTTAAGAAGCCACTTTTGGCCGTAGAGATATAGATCTCCTACTTAATAAGCTTCCCTTCATCTTGAACCAAGGGCACAATTGTGTTCCTACTTCTTCTGCCACTAGCCACCCTGTGGACGAAGGTAGCGTTGCAATCTTCTTCCTTACCCCAATCAACCTCGACCTTTCCCCCCCGCTGCAAGCTTTTTCCAATCCAACAAAATCTCACTTGGCGTTTCGAGAATCAACCGAGCAACTCTTTACTTCCTCTTCA
>NW_019663014.1:0-279 GCF_002806865.2 Cucurbita pepo subsp. pepo
TGAAGAGAAATGGTGGAGGACTGCTCTCGAATTTGCAAGAAATCTGAGAGTAGGAGATCCACAATCTAAATGCTTATTACCTTCAATTGGGGGATTGACCTTTCTCGATTCTTATTCCGTATTGTTGCTCCTACTTCCGACCTTATAGGAGGAGCTTAAACCGACATTGAGAGCTCCAGAATCTTCATTATTTAGAGTTCAAACTTTCTGGATAATTTTTCGGTAGATGCTCTGATTTGAATTAGAGTGGTATTTCTGTAATTATCCAGTCTTCTAGGG
>NW_019663015.1:0-279 GCF_002806865.2 Cucurbita pepo subsp. pepo
GGGCCGTTTTTCCGAATAACGGCGAAAAGTTTGGAATCGCAGCGAGAGATTGGGAAGGCCGAGGGGTTGATACGAGTGTGGTTGCGAGGGAGGATTCTTCACCTGGATTCAATTCGATTGAAGCGAGAGAGCTTGGGAATGGAGAAATCGATCTTTGGACTCGGATTGTTCATCGGCGCTGTTGCGATTCGGTATGGGTATGATTGTGGTTGCAGGACGGCGGAGTTATTGGCCATCAATGACTCCGATCTTTACCATTCTAAGGTTGTTTTCTTCTCT
>NW_019663017.1:0-279 GCF_002806865.2 Cucurbita pepo subsp. pepo
TAGGTGAGAATTAAGAATTAATACATTTATTAAATTAGAATTATCTTGATACAAGTTTCTTTCCAATCCATATAATTTGTTTTTAATAATCGGACGACTTGACATTAATATAAATAAATTATCCTTTTTTTCAAAATTAAAAAAAAAAAAAACACATAATAATTAATGATATTAGTTTTCTATATATATAAACAATTTAATATGATAATTTAGAAACAATAGATAATTAAAACGCTAATTAATTAACAAATATGTGTTCAATATTTAAAGCTTGCATGA
>NW_019663018.1:0-279 GCF_002806865.2 Cucurbita pepo subsp. pepo
GCTACAAGAGGTGACTTTCATTGGTCACATAGTGTCTAACTTGGGAATAACCGTGGATCGAGCTAAGATCGAAGCAGTTTTAAGGTGGCCCAGACCAACCACCATATTTAAGTAAGAAGTTTTCTGGGCCTCGCAAACTATCATAAGGTTTGTACAAGATTTTTCTAAGATCTCAACAACTGACTCAACTAACCAAGGGAAGACCCTTCGTTTAGTCACCAACATATGAGTAGAGTTTTCTGGAACTTAGAGAAAGGTTGGTCATTGCACCATTACTTA
>NW_019663019.1:0-279 GCF_002806865.2 Cucurbita pepo subsp. pepo
ATGATCTTTTATTTACCGGAGACGATGAAGAATTATTGGAGGAGTTTAAACATTCCATGAAGACAAAGATTCATATGACTGACTTAGGTCAGATGAGATTTTTTCTTGCAGCAGAGGTAATATAAATATTAGATGATATTTTTGTCAAAGAAAAAGTTTGATATGTCTGAAATTGGCGGCTGAAGTTTTAAATCGATTTGGCATAGAGAATTACAATTTTGTTTGTAATCCCATTGTCCTAAGACAGAAAATTGGCAAAGATGAAAATGGTGCAAAAGT
>NW_019663020.1:0-279 GCF_002806865.2 Cucurbita pepo subsp. pepo
AAAACATTATTATTTCATCCCACACTCTGGTTGAATTGCAGTTGGGTTGCTACGTGCCTTGTGAGACATGCACGCTCTCGGTTGTGGATACCATCTTTACGAGACTTGGTGCTACGGATCGAATCATGACAGGAGAAAGTAAGAGTTTATTTGTTTTTATTGTCATAAGAAATAATTTTAAATAAAATCAAATTTTCTATTAATACTTTCTAAATAATTGATAATTTAGTATGTCTAGCTTCTTGAATTATTTTAGATGATTAAATATATCTTTTAAAG
>NW_019663021.1:0-279 GCF_002806865.2 Cucurbita pepo subsp. pepo
AGAAAACATGGTCAAAAGAAGGGGAAAAAAAACGAACAAAAAAAGGAGAGCAATTTTGGGATGTGAAAGAGACATTATTAAGGTAAGGTGGTTTGGATGTTCCTTGTACGACACAAAACAAACAACCAGACATAAACATGTGGATCCGAATCCAAGAAAGAACAGCTACGAAGCTTGGGATAATTTCCATACAAACACTCATAACAAAACTCTTCATATCCAATCCCAACCTCCCACCTTCTTCTTCTTCTTCTCAAACTCTCTTTATTTTTTCAATCT
>NW_019663022.1:0-279 GCF_002806865.2 Cucurbita pepo subsp. pepo
TAATCTTCATGTATTTCTTTTCACATTCTCTTGTATTAGAAGATTTTGAAATACAAGTTCCTCTTGCATAAAAGAAAGACGGTCTTCCAATACGGAAATAAAAATCATAAATATAAATAATAAACATACACATAACATACCATCTATATTAAAAAGATATAAAAGGAAATTACTAAACCATTAAAAATATATTACAGGGGAAGCTAAAGAATAATGTATAAATAATTGAATGAAACAAGTGTTAGGAATCACGACTCTCTACAATGGTATGATATTGTC
>NW_019663023.1:0-279 GCF_002806865.2 Cucurbita pepo subsp. pepo
AGAGAGAAGAAGAAAAAGAGGAGAAAGTGGAAGAGAATACCTGGATGGAGAGGTTGTAGCCATGGGAAGCAAATGAAAATGCAGAGATTTGAGCAGAAGAGAGAAATGAGTGAGGGAGCAGAGTTGGTCGGTGTATCGAAGAAGATGACGCAGGTCGCGAAAGAGTTGTTGACACACTATACGCTACTAGGGCTGCCCCAGGCCCAACTTCGTTCAATGTGTGAATTTCCCTATTTCTCCCTCCTCGTTTTCGCTTATATACCCTTGAACCGAGGTTAA
>NW_019663024.1:0-279 GCF_002806865.2 Cucurbita pepo subsp. pepo
TATTGAATTACGTATTGTTCAACTTATACGGTGATATATCAACAATTAAGATATGCATAAAATTTATTGAATACGAAATATTTGAACCTTCAAGTTAATAGAACCGGTACATAGAGTTATGGTATCTTTGATAGCTTAGATCTAGTTTATGTTACAAATATAATTTAAAATATTTATTATAACCGGTTCTGAATTATGTATTAAATTGAGTCAGACTAATAGGATGTTTATTTAATCCATGAGTCCAAAATTTTTATTTCATAATATCCCATATTCCAT
>NW_019663025.1:0-279 GCF_002806865.2 Cucurbita pepo subsp. pepo
AAAAAAAGAACATATATGCATACGGCTTTAGCAATGTCAAACCAGTATAAAAGAGCAATCATGGATCTGAAGCTAAAATGAAAACTCAAAAGATAATAGAGTTACTCGAATAGAACCAGTATTAAGTAATAAGAACTGAGTTAATCCTGAAAGAGCTGAAAGAGGGGCACACCAATGAGCAATGAAAATGTGTCCAAAAGGAACCCCAGTGAGGATTCAAGTCAAGAGAAATGCAAGAAAAGTAGATCTCGAGATTCCGAGTCTCTAATACAGACAACG
>NW_019663026.1:0-279 GCF_002806865.2 Cucurbita pepo subsp. pepo
TGTGTGTGTGTGTGTGTGTGTGTGTAAAGCTTGATTATAACCAATTCAACGATTAACTCTCACGAGCTAAGACTAGTATCTCATCCTTAGGATCAATAGCTTGAAAATTTTGAACAAGACTCAAATTAATGACAAGAACTGAATACTTTGAGGCATTTCCTTGATAATCCGGGAAGACTCAGAAAAATTGACTTAAAAAGAATAACATAGAGTAAAGATATTTTACCTCTAGAGCCGACCAAAGAACGTCGACCAAATGCTCTGATACCAAGTGATAAG
>NW_019663028.1:0-279 GCF_002806865.2 Cucurbita pepo subsp. pepo
ATGGTATTTCGAACTTTTTAAGAGTATTAATGATTTGAAAGTTTAAAGGTATTTTTGAAACAGAATATTGACGGTCTCTCTAAAAATAACGGTAAACGTACTTTTGATTTTTTTTTAAAGTACAAGGGTATTATTAAAACTTTTAAAACTTTTAAAACTTTTAAAACTGGTACCTCATGTATGAAAGTATGGTTTCTCGCTAAAATAACAATTATAATCGCAGAAATACACACAACCCACATACCAACTCTTTCCTTGATGATAGCAGCGCACTCTGCA
>NW_019663029.1:0-279 GCF_002806865.2 Cucurbita pepo subsp. pepo
AATGGTATGATACTGTCCACTTTGAGTATAAGCTCTCATAGCTTTGCTTTAAGCTTTCTAAAAAAGGCTCGTAGCAATGGATATAGTATTATTCACTTATAAACTCATGATCTTTCACTAAATTAACAAATCAGGGACTCACTCCCGATGGTCCTCAACAAAGTATAGTGCTTTGAATACTTTATTTGAACAGAAGGGTCGAAGGTTTTAGGTCGGTAGGTGTTTCCCATACCGCCCGGGTGATTATCAAGATTATTTGTTTAATAATATAGTTATTTA
>NW_019663030.1:0-279 GCF_002806865.2 Cucurbita pepo subsp. pepo
ATACCTACTTGATTTGAACTATTTTGTTTTCACTCTCTTCCCTTCGAGAAAAAAAAATTTAGGAGGTCACCCAACTAGGATTCTTTCAAGGCAAACATGCTGAAGTTTCTAGTTCTTATAATTTCGAACCTCGTTAATATAAGTAGTAACTATCGATTCTTTTATGTCTTTCTTAACTATAATTTAACATTCTCAAGATCAAATTTATTCGAACGTTAGTAACCCGTTGTAGAACGTGCTATTCATCAGTTTAGACTCTAACGAAACCGATGTAGAACG
>NW_019663031.1:0-279 GCF_002806865.2 Cucurbita pepo subsp. pepo
GACGCAAGATCATTGAGCAAAATGGGTGATGCCATTCTAAGGGATAGGATTGAGATGAGGTGGGGACAGGCAGTTCTAGAACTCGTTAAAAACTATTTCCCATAGCTTAATGAAAGTAGTTTTCTTATAGAAAAACAACTTATTGTTGTCTTATGAATGGATGATTATTTGGATAGGAGTACTAATTATTTTCTTCAGGTGGTTGGAGTTGGAGCTAAAGCTTGTTGCAGACGTTGGAATCGTCGGGGCACCAAATGCAGGGAAAAGCACACTTTTGAG
>NW_019663032.1:0-279 GCF_002806865.2 Cucurbita pepo subsp. pepo
GGGAACAGGGGTTTCTAATCAAAACCGTACTGAACCTTGTTGTTTCGTATGAGAAACGATAGACCGAATTCGTACAACCCATTAGCTACCGGGAATAAGGGAGGGGTTGCACCCCAATGAGGGTGACTTTGTGAACCAAGGAGGTTTCAGCTCACTTCCTAGGTAAGACTCCATATAGTCTCACAAAACTATGCATGAGGTAGTGCCTCGTAGAGGAACACCCGTCATTCATAGTTCGGCATAAGGAACTCTCAGGGTTTAAAATAAAAAGACTAAGAC
>NW_019663033.1:0-279 GCF_002806865.2 Cucurbita pepo subsp. pepo
CAAATGGACCAGATGCTAGAGATCATGATCTGAGGATTGAAGACAAAGAGCTAGCAGAGGACGAACAGAGTTGACCCAGCAAAAATTCAGAGAAATAATTGGAAGAACGAGGGAGAAATCACAGAAATCGTACATAATTGCAAAAGAAAAACGACTAATCAACAGAAAATTCACGAATCAGCATATCTAGGCAAAAGGGTTATGAAGAACCGGGGGAGATTCGTATTGGCACAGATTGCACAGAGATACAGAGATAAATGGGAGGAAGAAGAAGAAGAA
>NW_019663034.1:0-279 GCF_002806865.2 Cucurbita pepo subsp. pepo
TAGCCGTTAATAAGAAAAATCTAAAAAGACAATATCTAGTAGCCTACATATTCCCACTTATGGTTACGGTCATAAAATAATCATTATCAAATAAGCTCGTACTTTCTCATTTTCAATACCGGCTAGATGTTGACAAGAAAGAGTAAAAAAAAGACAATATCTGCGAGTGCAGTTGACAACATCTACTATTAGTTCAGAAGGAAGAGGCACACAAATTTCCATCTATTATTCCCGTCATAAATATCAAATAAGCATTTAATTTCTTATTTTCAGTTTTCA
>NW_019663035.1:0-279 GCF_002806865.2 Cucurbita pepo subsp. pepo
CTACTTCAGTGATTGCCGTCTGATCGGATCGCCCACCTCCATAAGATATCTTTCTAATATAATTACGACAAGTGGTACAAATTATCGCTTCCATCATATGGGCTTCATAGGGACTTTTCATATTCTTAATGGGCTTCATAGGGACTTTTCATATTCTTAATGGGCTTCATAGGGACTTTTCATATTCTTAATGGGCTTCATAGGGACTTTTCATATTCTTAATGGGCTTCATAGGGACTTTTCATATTCTTAATGGGCTTCATAGGGACTTTTCATATT
>NW_019663036.1:0-279 GCF_002806865.2 Cucurbita pepo subsp. pepo
AAAAAAAACTTAGAAGACAGATTCAAACTAATCCTTGTCGTTTGAAAATAGTTAAGGTGCGTTCAAGCTGGTTTAGACACGCACAAAGATTAAAAAAACGATAGCCCTTTACTTCCATTGAACTCGTACTATAAGAGGTCTCAAGGTTGTTCTTTGCTTGAACTTTGTTGCAGGGTCTGTTCATCTTTGCTATCTGATAGGCAATGATCCAATCATCAAAGTGAAGATGTGGAATGAATTCTCTTGCAATATTGAGAAATTATATCCACAAAGGAGAGA